>NW_016157320.1:7502-8849 GCF_001687245.7 Rhagoletis zephyria | reverse complement strand
AGCATTTCATACAGTCAACATGGATTTTGCAAGGGCAAATCAACTTCTACAAATTTACTTGAATTAACATCCTATATCTCAAAAGCATTTAGTGAAAGCAAAACTGTTGATGTTATACTGACTTCAGTAAAGCATTTGACAAAGTGAGCCACTGATTGCTTGCTCATCTACAAACTTGATCTTCTTGGTCTTCCACCTAATTTTCTACGTTGGATCTCTTCATACCTCTATGATAGATCACAAAGGGTAATGTTTAAAAATACTATCTCTGACGTCATTGATGTTACTTCAGGAGTCCCTCAAGGTAGCCACCTAGGCCCGGTTCTGTTCTTGCTTTTTATAAACGATATTTCTACAGATATGCAATTTTCCAAAATTTTAATGTATGCAGATGATGTAAAGCTTTATAAATCGTACGTTTCAATTAAAGAAAGATCTTTGCTACAATCAGACTTAAACAGCATGGCTTACTGGTGCTAAAGTAAATCTTATGCCTCTAAATCTTAAGAAATGTAAAGTAATGTGCTTCTCTCTAAGAGCTGGTCATCCCTCTTCTTATACAATAGGTAACCATAACCTGGAACAGGTATACCATTTTGTGGACCTTGGTATCACAATGGATCCTGAGCTTAATTTATATGGGAAATTCCAGCATAACTTAATTAATCACCAAACCTACCTTGATCAAAATAAGAGTTAATGATTAAAAATTAATTTTTTAATCGCGGTTACGATTAACTGTTTAGCCAGATTAAAATTAATCATGATTAGCTGTGATCAGATTGAGTTTAGTCGAATTAACTAACTGATTAAAACATCAATCGATTAATTCCAACATTGAATTCACATACATATCACTATACCAAGTTTCAGTTCTCCCCCACAAATACTTCCAGAGATATGTATGTAATATGAAAATTCCAATTTGTATGGAAGGGGCCTTGAGTTACCGGACTTACTTTCAGTCTAAGACCATCCTTCCGAAATCTGTAGTAAGCGTACTAAATTTCGTTCCGATCGGAAACCGGTTATGGAAGTAGCCTATTTTTCAATACAGGTCATAAACCATCTTTGAGCAAAATTTCATTTTCAAACAGGTGGCAATTCTTAAAAAAGTAGCCTATTTTCCAGTCTAGGTCATAAGCTATCTGTGTGCAAACTTTCATGCAAATCAGTTCAGTCATTTACGCGTATTAATTTAATTAAACTTTCCTAATACGTGATAACTCTTAAAATAGTAGCCTATTTTCCAACGTAGGTCATAAGCTATCTCTGTGCGAAATGTCATGCAAATCTTTTCAGTCGTTTCCGCGTATTAGTTTAATTAAAACTTTTTTAACAGGAGGC
>NW_016157320.1:0-7477 GCF_001687245.7 Rhagoletis zephyria | reverse complement strand
AACTCTTCCAAACAATTAGCCTATTTTCCACTGTAAGTCATAAGCTATCTGCTTGCAAAATTTCATGCAAATCCGTTCAGACTTTTCCGCGTATTAATTTAATTAAACTTTTTTTAGCAGGTGGTAACTCTTAAAAAAAGTAGCCTATTTTCAGCCTAGCTCATAAGCTATCTGTGTGAAAACTTCCATGCAAATCAGTTCATTCATTTCCGCGTGTTAATTAAATTAAACATTTCTAACAGGTGGCAACTCTTAAAAGCAGTAGCCTACTTTCTAACTTAGGTCATAAGCTATCTGTGTGCAAAATTTCATGCAAATCCGTTTAGTCGTTTCCGCGTATTAATTTAATTAACCCTTTTTAAGAGGTGGCAACTCTTCCAAAAAATTTGCTCACTGTAGGTCATAAGCTATCTGCTTGCAAAATTTCCTGCAAATCCATTCAGTCGTTTCCGCGTGATGATTTCCCAAACATCCAAACATACAAACTTTCAGATTTATAATATTAGTAAGATTTGTATAGTTATGTTAATTTTGTAATAGTTTAAAAAAATAGCCTATTAACTAATCTGGCCCATAAGCTATCTGCGTACAAATTTTCATGCAAATCCGTTCAGTCGTTTCCGCGTGATGATTTCCCGAACATCCAAACATACAAACTTTCACATTTATAATATTAGTAAGATTACTAACAGGCTTAATTTCAAGTCCGCTTCTTCTTGGTGAAGTTAGCCTTAATGTTCCCTCCCGGGTATCAAGACACTTTTGCCCCCTATTTCTGAAAGCTTGTAAAACTAATTTTGAATTGCACGACCCACTCCGTTGCTTATGCCAGGATTTTAACTCTCATTCCAACACGTTTGATATTTCAGATCTGCTTTTCAGCATTAAGAAACCGATACTGTCCTCTCTCAATAAATGAATTTAGTTCGGTATCTGAACAGTTTTAGATCTCGACACTTAACAAACTCCTGCCTATCGTGACTCGGCGCAAAAATTGAAAATACTGGTTCCGTACGTCATGCGGACTGCGCCCCTCGTGCGGATGGGCGGGAATGGAGGGTAAAAACCGTTGGGATATTATTATTATTATTATCTTCCATAAACTTTATAGTAATATGTGGGCGGTATCAGTCCTATTTCAAAAATTCTATACTAATGTTACTTCTTTTTAAAGGATTCTTGTTAGTATCAATTTTGTGTAAATTAGCGTCCTTAAATTTCGAAATATCGAAGTTTCAAGAATTTCTGAAATTTATAATAATAATAAATAATAGATTGGCGCTTACACATATGTTAGTGTTTGGCCGTGCTTGCTTGATATTGTCACACAAAGCGGAGGGAATTACGGTTTTACGCCGACTCCGAGCGGCGATCGTATTTTTATGAGAAACTGTTTTTCATGGCAGAAATACCATTGCCTGCCGAGGGACGACCGCTGTTAAGAAAAAACCTTTCGTCTATATTTTTTTTTGCGATGTTGCTTTGACCAGGGTTTGAACCCAGGTTCTGCGGAGTGGAAGCGCGCACTGCTTACCACTACACCACAGCGGCCGACGGTAATTTACCGTTATATAAAAAGTGGGCGTAATTGTAGTCCGACTTCAATAATTTTCAGCGTTTTGATTAAGTGTGGCAAGCGTAATAATCATACCGAGTTTGGTACAAATTGATAGAACGGTTACCGAGATACACATATGTGGCCATGAGTGGGCGGTGCCACGCCCATTTTCCAAAATTGTATCATAAACGTACTTGATAAAAAGTTCTTGCAAACATCAATTTTGAATAAATAAGCTTCAGTATTTACTGATTTATCGAAGATTTCGTATTTCTCTAAATAACCGTTATATGGGATGTGGGCGTGGTTATTGTCCGATTTTAAAAATGTTCAGCCGTTTCGTATCTTGTACTAAGGCCAATAACCGTACCAAGTTTGGGAGAAATTGGAGGAGTGGTTGCCGCGATATACACATGTAATCATAAGTGGGCGTGGGCCCATTTCCCAAAAATTTATAATATTCTTATTTTTCGTCACTCAATGCACATATCAATTTTGAGTAAATACGCTTTAGTAGTTACTAAAATATCGCAGTTTTCGTATTTCTGAAAATTGCTGTTATATGGTAGGTAGGCGTGGTTATTGACCGATTTTTCCCATTTTCAATACCATCCGTCCTACGCTCAAAAGAAGTTCGCACACCACGTTTCGTTAAGATATCTCAATTTTTAATGGATTTCTTTTTTCATTCTGATCATTTATGTATACATTTGCCTATACCTATCTCGATTCGTTTTGCCTGTTACAAACAACCGTTATGTGAACAAAGTTATAATACCCATGTGCACAAGTGCGCTCGGATATAAAAAACCCAAATGTATATTTACAAAAATATTAAAGTACTCTATTATCGTTAACTTAAAAAAAAGGAAAACATAAGTTCGACTTAAAACTTAAAAAAATAAATAAATAAAAACTTACCTCCGCCAAAAAATGTTACGTTAGTAGTCGCATGGGGTCAGCACTCAAACGAGTAGCGACACATGAGCACACGACGATGTTCTAGCCGTGACTAAATAAATAAAACGAAATGTATATTGTCATGAATATTAAGCTCTTTATTATAGTTAACTTTAAGAAAGAAAAGCATAACTTTGACTTCAAACTTAGATACATGGGGTCAGGGCTTAAAAGAGGAGCGACAAATGTGTACACGCCGATGTTCTGGCCGTGACTTATTTACGTACCCCGCGGGGAGTTAGGAAGCTAGACAGAGCGCGAGCACGCTCCAAACACTTCCAAGACATTTTTTTTTAACATGAAATGGCCTTGACCTAGGGATGCAAAAAAAACATCGATGCATCGGAAACATCGATGATTGCTATTCGATATATCGAATAAAAGCGATGTTTTGGACCTTCCGATATACATCGATATATCGATGTATTTTTTTCGATGCATCGACTTTTGTGTGCAATGTACACTGTACCAAGGCGAATTTATACAAGGTGGTGTTAACAGCTCAAAAACAAAAATTACAATAACACATTATACGCCAATAAGTGACCGAAATATAATGTCATTGCTAGCTGGCACACTTTATATATTTTATTATGCTTATAAATATTTAACAGTTGTCGCCACTTCCATGCCTTTCGAAAATTTCGAAGCATTCTCAAAAGAACAGAAAAAACTGGTATTTGTAACTGTTTAAATCAATTAATACATATCACTGTGAGTTATTAAATACTTAAACACTGATCGAAGTTACGATTGTTTAATTTTCTTGTTGTATATTTTTAATTGAAAGAAAATGTTGATATTTTCATTCGATGCATCGAAAATATCGATGTTTTTATACGATACATCGATATGTATCGGTGCTATATTTCGATGCATAAAATCGAAGAAAACATCGATGTATTTTTTTGACTTGCATCCCTACCTTGACCCCATGCGCCTAATTAAGGGTTAAATTTAAATATTGTTTCTTTCTACTTGAATTTAAATGTTGAGTGCCTGGCGCTGAGGGATGGGCGAACAGAGGAGATTCCGAGGTATATGGGCAATTCTCAGAAACTTCCAACTTTTTTGTGAAAAAAAATTTTATTTTTAAATCGCGATCACATGTCTGAAATTTTTAGTATACGTTCCTTCAACTGCTATAATACAAAATACAACGTGGTGTAACGTTTTAAAGCAATGCACCATACGTTTTTAATGTTTTTTACGCGTTTTTGGTTTGGAAGTGATAAATCGGTTACCGAGATACACATACAGTGAACCAAATAAAAATTGGGACGTGATATTTTAGTAAGTTTTGACTATTTTCCTTTAGGTTTTTCAATGTTTGTTATTTTTTTATGAAAGTATAATTGATTACTTAAAAAACACGATATAAACCAAATTTCAGACTTTGTGCAAAATTTATGAAAATTCCTGCAAAGTTTGACCGAAATTTCTAACTTCTTCATCAGCGCCTTTAGACAAAAGTTTGATATTCAGTTTTGTAGCCCATAAAATTTTAGTAAAGCAAAGTGCAGATTTTAAATATCTCGGACTTACCGTTGATTTTTGAATTTTTTTTTACGTAGAATACGTCTTACGTTACAATATGGAGGCTATGCGCAAATGTTGTAGTTTTACTTTTTAGAGCTTCACGAAAACGCTTAGTGCACGAGAACTAGAGACGCGATTTCAAAGAAAAGTGTGGCGTTTCAAAGAAAAAATTCCAAACCTATCGATACGGTGACTATCCGTCCTGTATTATACGGGACAGTCCTCTTTTTTGACCAATTATCCTGGTAAATTATTATTATTTTATATGGGACGCCAAATGTTCTGCATTTCTTTTAATGTCCTGTATTTGTCCCGTATTCAGTGCTCGATATTTCGACGCTAAACTTTCTCCATAAACAGTTATTATTTTATAGTCTGAGTGCCTGTGATTCGAATCGAGGAACACATACAGTGACCAAAAAAATATAAATTAGGACTCTACATTTTAGAAAGGCTTGGCTGTTTTTCTTTGTTTAATGTTTATTTTTTGTATGAAAGTAAAGGTCTTTTCCTAACAAAAACTTTATAAATCCAAATTTCCGACTTTGTGCAAAAATTATAAAAATTAATTCTGCAGAGTTTTACCCAAATTTCAAACTTTTTAATCAGAATCGTTAGAAAATCGTTTGGTTGCAGTTTTGAAGCTCATTACAATTGAGTTAAAATTGCCAAAAATTAACGGCAAGTCTTAGCTACTTCAAACTTGCACTTTATTATTATTAAAAAGAATTTAACGAATTTTTTGTAACAAATTTTGCGAGGTAAAAACTCCTATGATGTTACTATAAGGATGCTGTTTCAGGGTTTATACACCTAGGATCATTGAAGAAGGTTTTAAGATCTGTTAGCCTTTGTGGAAAAAATTAGCAAAATTATTTTTTGTCCCGTATTCGGCTCCTATAAATATGGTCACCGTACCTATCGACAGATATATTTCTGTAAGTGCGGTAAATATTGGCTTAGGATTTGCAGCTATAACTTTAATTTTCGGGATATAGGCTCTCTGGAGCAGTAGAAATATTATCGTGTACAAATTTTATATAAATTCGACAAATATCGAGCATTTTAAGGAAAAAATTGTTGAAAAAATTAGCAAATTTTTTTTGTTACCAAAATCTTCGAAAACCGCTCGAATTATTTTGTTTTTGTTTTCCTCAAGCAAAAATTCAAGTTTTTTCCTTTCGTTTGGTATATAGTATGTATTGGTTGATATCTTCTAAGCATGTTTACTTTATTCAAATATATGGGCATAAATGATTTTCCATACAAAAGCACTTCGTCATCAATTTGCAAACACGTGCATGCGCTGGAAATGACAGAAGGAGACAAAAAGTATGTGTGAGTAGGCTCCCGAGTAACAGGTGGCGCAATATTTATAACCTAATCGCAGCGTATGTATGTAAATACATATATACGTACATATGTTGATTGTAGGTAAGTGGATCTGTTTTTCTTTTAGTAACCTATGTATGTACATTACCTATGTATGTACAAAAAAAGATGCGGTTCTTCGGCCGGGATTACAAAATCTATTATATTCTAAGACGTCCACCAAAATATTTCGGAAAAATATTAAGATTTAAGCGGGTTGGGCCGATTTGAAAATACCTCCAAAAATTGAGTTTTTTATGAATAAAAATAGTTTCTTAAAGAACTTTTTGAAACAAGTCCCCTCAGATGACAAAACAGATTAGGCTTAAAAAATCTGCATAAAAATATTTAAAAATCTTTTCAACGTAATCGTAATAATGAATTTTTTGATGCTGTTTTTTTACTTTTTTCGAAGATTGATTTACGAAAAACTTAAATAACTGGGCCAAAACTATTTAGATTTAGACTTAAGGGATCTCGGTAGAAAGGTATTTTCCCACTATTTTTATCTATGTGCAAAAAAGTCATTTTTTTCATATACCTACACATCTTAGTTCAACTTTGAACGATGTTCGTTCATCCTACTTTTCTCTTTCATCCTTTGAATGAGCTTATTAGCAAAGAAATAAAAAGGGTGATAAAATACCTTTCCAATGATACCTCACAAGTCTAAATCGGAAGAGCTTCGGCTCAGTTATTCAAGTTTTTCTTATACCAATCTTTGAAAAAAGTTAAAAAACCGCAGCAAAAATCTCATTATTACGATTCCGTTCAACATTTTTTTTATTTTTTTTATTGTTTTTTATTTTTATGTAAATTTTTTAAGCTTAAACCGTTTTGTCAGTCCAGCTCGCTTAAATCTTAATATTTTTTCAGAAATATTTTGGTGAACGTCTTAAAATATAATAGATTTTATAATTCGAATGGAAAAACAGTACCGATTTTTTTTGTATGGGGAGTGATGCAGTCTAATGTACATACATATGTATGTACATTCATACATTCATGCATTTTGACTTTTGTGCACGCATCGTAACCTTTTAAAGAAGTTTTTTTTTTTAAATTTTCTAGATTGGTTTCTTTTATAGTCCAGAACACTATAACAGTTGTCCGATAACAGTTTTAGGTACGCACCAGCTACAGTATACTATAAAAGCCGCGAGTGTCAGAATTTAAAAAAAGGAGTCACGCCACTTTGACTCTTCATAACTTCTTTTCTATTGCAACCACATACTTCTAACGGGCTGCATTCGATTCTCCTCTTCAAATACTACCAGCTAATTATAAACTGAAACGTGAGCAATAACGCAAATTATAGGAGAATTACACTTTTATTTGTGAAAATTTTCCAATTTTATTTCTGAATTATAAGCATACTAGCAGACCCGGCGAACTTTGTCCCGCCCAAAACTAGATTTTTAATTTAGACATTTTGGTCCAACATTTTCTCCAAAAGACCACGCTTACGATTACCATTGGCACATTCGTCGGCTAAAATTATGGTTTGGTGGTGGTTTGCCGCCTTAAATAATCTAACGAAAGTGTTATGTCCATAAAGAAGTTCCCTGGCGACAACAATGATCCGGTTCTATAGAGAATCTGCCCCAGAAACTGTATCTTATAGTTGGTGCCAATTTCAAAATGGGTGCGTATCATTGTTCAATAGAAATCATATATATGTACTTACATACACACACTTATTTTAGATGAAATATCTTAAAAGCCAGTTTCGTGAAAACAATTTAAATGAAAAATTATTTTTTTCTGTCAGATTCCATATTAAATTGAAGTAAAAAAAAATATAGGAACAACAAAACGCGCTCTGGGCGTTCGTCTAGCAGAACACAAGGCGGGCATAAAATAAAATAAAGTAAAAAAGTATTTTTCAAAAACAAGCATTTATTTAACATTTACAATCAAAAGAATAAAGTAAAGTAGTGTAATAAAAGATTTTTTAGCAAGAAAGTTTTGTCAAAACTGCCTAAAATGAATAAAATAAAATAAGTTAAGGTTTCGTCAAAGTTACTAAAAGCCATTTAGTGAAAGGAG
>NW_016157319.1:346579-376005 GCF_001687245.7 Rhagoletis zephyria | reverse complement strand
ACTCATAAAGCATATTGATCCTACATGTGTATGCTGCTAGTGTATGCACATATGTATGTACATACTCATGTATGTATTTATGTATGCTTGTCTCTATGGACACATGTTTCTTTACCATTTTGCATACAATTTTGACTTGGGGGGCTTAGCCATGGCAACTAAACCAGCGACAAAAAAAAACACCCAGAAAAAGATGACACCCAGTTAAAAAGATGCAAAAGTACATACAGATATTCTTCTTCTGATTGCCATTAAGATGTCAAGACGCTTGCGCGGAGAACTTTTTGTAAAGAAGTTACGTTGATGGCGCCGCATCAGCAATTTATTTCTTGGCGGTCTGCAATTATTTGTGAATTAACGTATATTACACTTTACACTGGCTGGTTGTTTGGTTGGTTGGCTGACGGATTGACGAATTGACTGACTGACTGACTGTCTGACTGTCTGGCTGGCTGACTGTCTATTGCTTTAGCAGCAGCAATAACAACAAAAATGCTTGTAAATATGTATACATATTGTATTTAGTATTTTATGTAGGCACTACACAATATTTATTGTAGTACCAATTACCTTTATATGCTTTTTTTTGCGGTTGTTGTTGCGCTGGTGTTTAGTCCTGAGTTATTGTTGTGCTTTTAGATAGGAGGAGCGTAGCGCGCGAGCGCACGCGCTTAAAACGATACCATTGCACATTGCAAATCAAATTGTTTATCTCTTCCCACTTAAATGTGCATATGCGCCGATTTTATTATGCACATTTACACAGGTGGACACTGAAATGGGTATACCTACATTAGTATTTTCCAGATTTCTAAAGAGATCTTTGAAAGCTTTCGTTTCTTTTGAGAAATGAGAAAAATGTTTGCTTATGAAATTAGGGAAGAATATATTCAGTAGACGGCTACAGCAGTTGGGCTACAGCTGAACTCGGGCATACTTAAAAAGCTAGGAAAATGTATGTACGTTCGTGATAGGAACTGTATGGCTCTGCATTTGAATTTGGGTGAGAGGGCTCTAGACTACCCGTATAATCGAACAAAAAAGGTAGCGTAAGGATATGATACCTGGCAGCAAGACCTTTAATATCTACGAGGGTATTCTATTATTCGCCATTTTTCCAAAACCGGTTTTCCAGTTATTAAAAAAATTTCAATTCAAAAAAAAAACGGTTCCCGACTTTGAAATAAAGAAAAAAATGTATAAATCGGTTTTATTTTACATAGTTTTCATACAGTGAAACTGCTTATGCTGGTATGAAGTCATGATCAGAAATTGCAATGAAACTATTGATAGTAAAGATAGCTCTTTTTTAAAAAAGGACAAAGAAAAATACCTATATGTACTAGGGTGGTCCTTAAATATATGGAGACTCGAAAAAATTAAAACTATTTTTTTTTTTCATTTAATACCCATTATTGATATGTGTTGCACAGGGGTCAAAGTTCAGATTACCCTATGAAGACTTCTTAACCGACTCCAATATCGGGACCAAAATTTATATGTCATACCTTCGATTTCACTAGTATCGATTTTGGGTATTAAATGAAAGAAATATTTTAAACTTTTTGAGACTCCATAGAGGTATCTGGCCTTTTTTGTCCAGGATGTTTCGGGTTTCTTCTATATAAAAATAAATGGTGTGTATTCGTTATATGGAAGCAAATGGGACAAACAAATTCTAAAAAATCAACCGCATCTTTTAGCATTGTGAACTTGTACTTTGTTCTACTAGAATTCAATGAGCTTTTTCTTTCTAAGAAATCAATTTTTTTTTAGATATTGCACAAAGTTTGAACTATAATTAAAAAAATAAATAACCAAAATTAAATAACAACTAAAATAATATGTTAAAACTTGTCAAAATGTGGTAGAATTATTTCGATCACTTTATATCCAAAAACGGTTTGGAAAAACCGACTCAGTCATACAATATCTACAAAAGTGGTTTTCAAATGACGGACGGAGTTGAAGTACAAAGCTTTGGGTATGAGGCAGTCGTTTAAACGGCCTAATCTTCTGCTACTTTTTTTTGGCACTATAACCTTTTATCGGTTTGGGCCGAGACCAAAAGATTTAGCCATTTGCCTCTCTCCTTTCCGGTTTTGCGCTAGTTGTTCATGCCAAGTGCTGGCAGATAGGTTTGCCTATCCTGGTCCTTTTCACCGAAGACTCGTCATCCATGCGTACAACATGTCCAAGCCAGCGCAATAGTTGTATTTTTATGCGCTTAACTATGTCCATGTCGTTAAACAGCTCGTACAGTTGGTCATTCCATCTTCTTCGTAACTCGTCGCTCCACGCGAACAGGGCCATAGATTTTACGTAGAATCGATTTTTCGACAGCCCCCAAAGCCGGCTCTTCTTTGTTCAACATCGTCCATGTTTCCGCGCCTTATAAAAGGACGGCCCTGATAAGAGATTTGTGTGTGCTTTTCATTAGCCTACCGAGACCAAAGCAGCACCTGTAAAGAAGAGTTATTCTTCGCTTATTCACCACGCTGACATTGTTGGTGGTGTTTATGCTACATCCTAGATTGGCAATGTCCCTTCTTACTTCCAAGTTAGAACTTCTAACAGAGACGTGTATCCCGATACGTGACGACTTTTTATGTGTTGAGAGTAGGTACTTTGTTTTGTCCTCGTTCACCGCTAGACCAACCTCTTTAGCTTCTTTTTCTAAGCTGAAAAATTCTACGCTGACATTCCTGGGTTTCAATTAAACGATTCGGATTGACAGCTCTTATGACGGTTTCCAGCATCAGACGGAAAAAGTTGCACGAGAGTGCATCGTCTTGTCTGAAACCGTGTTTGGTCTTAACCGGCGCGGAGAGGTCCTTCCCTTCTACATAGCGATACTTGTTTTGCGGGGATTCCAAATTTAGACATGCGTCGTATAGGCAACTTCTCTTCGTGCTATCAAAAGCTACTTTGAAATCGACAAAATGATGGTGTGTGTCGTTTTTCTTCTAGTGCCTTCTCCATGGTTTGACTTCTTGGAAAAATTCACAGAACTCAAGTTTATAACTTCGGAAAAAAAGAAGAGAAACTTGACCCGACGACGTACCGACGAGTGATCAACGCCATTCATAGTACACGGAGCGCTTCAACTGCCAAGAGAGACCCGCGTTATTCTGGCCCGGGTATGCTTTGGATATTGCAGCCATCTCAACATCTCCCTGTGCAGACTAGAGCTCAATATCCGCAATGAGTGTCCGTCATGTGGAGACTCCCCGCTCAACTAACACCCCTCGTCCTTTAGTCCGACCCCGTTGAAATAGCCCGTTTTCTGGATGTACCGTTAGTTGAGCTTGACGACAACGATTTATGGACAAACCGAAATAGGGGGAGCTTAGTAGTGCCGCAACAACAACAACAACAGGGGAACTGCTTTTTCTCAAGGAGGAGACTATTTTGCGAAAAAATTTGCACTGTGTTAGACTACTCAATTATGATACAATTCTTTTTAACCTCTGTTACGGCTAGGATGGACCAAAACCTTTTAAATTGGTCAATACTATGATGCTGTTGTTATCAGCTAGGAAACTGTTGAAACGACGAGTAATTTTTTGTGCATCTTTTTTTTAAGTTCTATGACTTTAAATAATCCGAGCACGGAGTTAAAGGTTGTAAAAACGTTTTTGAGGTCGTTGCATTCGATTCTGATAGAATAGCGAAATTTCAAATGGCTCACAGTGGGAAATTTTTAACTAATTTTGTTGAAAAATGGCTGGAAGAGTAATTTTTTGTTTTACCGAATAGAAGATATATTTTTAAATACTTGTCTAGGCCCGATTAAATTTTTTTTAATTTTTATCAATGTGTACATATGTATATGACGAAAGTGTGGATTTTTTATACCATTATTGAGTATACGTTTTATTTTTTTAGATAGCCTTCCACAAGTTGGGCCAAAAATATGGCCAAATAGTTAACGAAAATGTGAGCGCCAAATATTTATTTATTATTATATTTTTGAATCACTGAAACCCCTCGCGCCTATTTAAGTGAAACACAGTAATACAGTACGTTCCCAGACGTATTTATCGCAGTGATGATAAATTGTATCACATTAATTAATTTCTTCAAACTTTGATAAATAAGCCGTATTTTCTCATGTGAACCCAAGTGTACATATATATGTATATTGCGGGCAATTTAATTGTTTGTAGTAGCGCAGTTAACTTGTGGTAACTTCTTCGAGTTAACCATCACCTCGTCGTCGAAGCCAATATCTCAACACCAGCGCTTAGTGAAAAAATACCTAAAATACTCACGCGCATTTACTTTGGCTTAACATGCACGGATTTAGTGCGTCAAGTTGATATCCAGTCGCTAAAAACTGGCCTCGCACATTTTTTTTCGCATTTGCTTCTCTTATACAAAATATATAAATGTGGGTATGTGACGCTGGCATGTTTGCTAAATATCCGTTGAATTGCTTGGATATCCATTACATTTTTTGGAACCTGCACCACATCACCACCGCCACCACCACCGTATTGTATTTGGTTTTGTTGTTTTTGGCACGTGTGGGGCATTTAAACCACAATTTTTGCCTTATTTATTTGCACTTTAATTCTTTTCTTCTGCGACTGTTTCATTATTTTAGTTTTTGTCTTTACTCAATAGGCGATGCTTGGCTGATTCCTGACATGTTTTTCCGTTCTGTTTCACTATTCAGGCAAAAGTTGTGCTTTGCTTATTTTTCGTGTAGTTATGTTTCGAAACATGAAAAAATGAAGAATTCATTATGTCAACATCAGTTATGTTGAGGTTGAAGATCAGCATTTTTCTTTGTCGTTTTACCACAAGAAATTTTTGGGGTTTCTACGACCGATTTCCTTTGCTTGTTTGTATTGCAAAACTAAAGTTTGAGTAAACAAAGTGTTAAGTACTAAGCGCGGGGATCAGTGTGTACTTGTAGTTGTAATGAAATTGAGAACTCAATAAATAAAATTTTTTAGTAAAGTACATACATACTTCCATATATCAATCTAAAATTGTCTGAGGGAGTTTCCACTTTTTACTATTTATTAATTGGCTTCAGTGTTTCACAGAGACTACCTGTACAGGGAATAATAGGGCTTATAGAAACTAGGAGTTAGTTTCTTATAGAAACTAGGAGATTGTTTTTATGGACGGTTTCCAGCCTAAGGGTGTAAAACAGACAAAAACCGAAGAAATTTCCAGAGATTCCTTTTATGTGAAAATTCTTATGGATTTTATTAATAAGAATATTTTTTTTAACCGAGTTCAAAAAAGGAGAAGGTTATCAATTCGTCGGAATATTTTTTTTTTTTTATGTATGTTACCGCATAACTTTGGACCACGTCAACCTATTTCGATAATTCTATTGGAAAGGTGTTCCACCAAGGGTGATCCCATACGAATTTAGTTTAGATCCGATCATTTAGTAATGAAGAAATTAACGGTACTATGAAATTTGTATATGAGAATTGAAGTTGGTTTTGTTTTTTTGCTTAAAAATTAATTGTTAGAGATTATATTTCGTAGAGAAAATCCACTTGCTTGCTTAAAAAAATCATTCAAATTGGCGCAATTGCCGTTATTTTGATAACGTTCTCGTGGAAAATGAGTTATTATCTACATATGTATGTAATCCTGGGTCGAACCTATTGAATACCTGGTGAATGAGGTCGGTACGACCTCGCTTATACATAAGTTGTATGTACTTCCCGATAGATCCTTTAGTTGTGTTACTATGTACCTTTCTCGAGTTTACCTAAAGCCTGGCCATTCAGACATGTATGACATTCTGGATACTTCCTTTGCTTTATTCTAGCTGCTGGTTGCGGCAAATAATTTTTTAGGTAGGTCCGATTCTTGCTGCATGTTTGCCTTAGTTTGCTACTATTCTGAACACCTTTTTCCCTTTATCTTTTTTTATTGGCAACTGTTTTTGTCTAGTGTTAACAGCACGCTCACTTGCAACTTCTTCCCTGGTGGATTACTTTTAGAAAAATTTGTGTATAGATTATTTTCTTGCATACAATGGGATTTTGCCGAGACAAGACGGTAGGTACGGAGGTTCCTTACCTCGCTATTTTGTCTGTTAGGCATTTCCCTTGTATCGGATCTATGGCCCGACATTGGCTTATTAAGGACTTGCCTGCTTATTACCTCTTTCGACGAAGTTTCTCAGCAGTCTAGTGTTTAGCTAATCGCTTGGCAGATTAAGAGAAGAGTATTTTAGCCAAAGTGCATTCTACTTCATAACTGCGAACTTTGTTTATAATATATACGGTTTTGTGAGATTCCTTCGAATTTATGTATACCGCTTCCCACTTTGAATAGAATTTCTAAACAAACATATGCAGCAACAGAGTTACATATATTCATGTGGAAAATTCTTCACCAAAAACGGCATCAAAGGATTTTTTTCAAGCCACTTTTGGTGTTAATTTGGCAGCTGATCAAATCTTCCAACTTGGTGAGAGAATAGAAAATTAAATTATTTTAAATCTTTCGGGGTGGGGTTTAAAAACTTCGTTGAAAATTTTCTATGGGCCATTCTTTTCTTTTGTATAACATTAAAAAAAAATATTGAAATGTTAGTTAATTTTTTCGAATCACTTGTAATCACTTTTTGGTCCAAAATTTTTAAATTAAAGATAAGATTAACAACGGAAGAAAATACTTTCTAAAGTAAAACTTCTTTAGCGCTGAAAGGGAATGCGTTTTCCTGCGTTCGTATTTCTGTCTGCGTTACTACTATCGAAATGTGCTACACAGTGGATTAAGGTTAACACTAAGGCTAAGGCACCATATGGCTAAAACTAAGACGAAAACTTAGATCATTGCGGAGACTAAGGCAAAGATATAGGCAAAGACGAATATGAATACGAAGCATGATCCAACTAAACAGATCACCCAACACGGAATTTGTAATTGCATTTGAGAAAAAAAAATGTAATGACGTAATTTTTTAATCGGATTCACCTGATTTCATTCCGTTTCGTTCATATGGCGGCGAAAAATTGACGTCACCGCAAAAAATTACTTTTTTCTCGCACGCCGTCCTGGGTGATCTTATTCGTGCGTTCATGAATACGAACATGAAAATGAAAACGAACGAATACGACGAAGAAGAGAAATACGAATACGCTGACCAAGATGAAGACTAAGACTAGGTCTAAGACGAAGTCTAAGACAAATGCGAAGACGAAATTTTGTATGTATGTTACCGCATAACTTTGGGCCACGTTAACCGATTTCTATAATTCTTTTTTTTTTTGCTAAATGAAAGGTGTTACCTCACAGGTGGTCCGACACTAATTTGGTTTAAATCCGATCATTGGATCATGAAGAAATTAACGATAATCTTAAATTTGTATATGAGAATTTTGTTTTTTTTTTTGCTTCAAATTTACTTGGTAATAATATATATACCGACACATAAAGAGTTTGGACCCAGTTCGCTGTGATTCAAAGCGGATGCATAAACTAAATTTCAATACGCTCAGAAATCCAAAAGTTTATTGACTCGAATTTGTTTTCTTTATACAGTTAGTTTTAAAGTATAGCACAGGTTTACAAAAAAACAAGTGTATGCTATTAAACCAAACCTATATATCCCTATGTTATTCGACAGGCTGAATGCGAATCCGAGGTCCGTTAGCCTCCATCAGATCAGGTCAATTGAAGGTCAAGTAGGGGAAAATTCATTGAATAAACCTGAAAAGTCAATACAATGCTTCTGCAGTTGACCTTGGGATGACCTCCGCATGAACTTGAGGACCTCTTCTTCTGTATTGTTTAAAAATTGCATAGCTGTATCGGTTACCAGTATCTCACTACATTGGACAAAACATGTATTAATTTTTACTATGGGAGTATATCGACACCTGAGTAAAAGATCGACATATCTCGGCAGCCAGTTCGAAAACGCCCTATCAGAAAATTTTTCAAGAACGCCCTATTACCGAATTTGATTGAAGAACGGCCTATCTTAAAAAACTTTTCAAGAATGCCATATCTCAGAACTTGGTTCAAAAACGCCCTATCTTAACTGAAAATATATTGAAAATATGTTGAGATAGGGCGTTTTTGAAACGGCAGCTGGGATAGAATGTTTTGGACCGAATTGTGAAATAGACTGTTCTTGAAAAGTTTTCTGATAAAGCGCGTTTCCAATCAAATTCTGAAATAGGGCGTTTTTGAAAATGGTATATTCAAAACTTTAAGTCATTAAATATTATATGCCCGATACTGTACATACACACATACATATCCACATTAAAACTTACCAGAAAAAGTTCGCCGTACACCCTGAGTCTAAAGTATTTTTTTTTAAGGCAGTTTCGAAAAAATTTAGTTTTTTTTTTGCCGAACGTAGGTAGGGGTCGCTCTTTTACATTTTTCGTCACATCTTCGGCATCGGTTTTTCTTCCAAAGTTCACTGACCTCAAGTATCTACTCCACTCTACTACTTACCCACCAGATCTCATTTATTATCACCCTAATGTCAGTAAATTAAAGCTCGCTAGTAATCATTAAACTTTTGCTAAGGAAGTACATATTTCGAATCGAAGGCAATTTCGTTTTTTTTTGTGGCATTTAAAATTTTTTTGTTTCCAACTTTATTGACCTCAAGTCCCCCGTTCTGGTACTTACTCACCAGATGCCAGTTCCTACCTAAACTAAAGCCCGCCAAAAATCATTAAACTTTTGCTAAGGAAGTAATTTGATTATTCCGATAGAAATATTAAAAAAAAAAAATTTAGCGGAATGTATGTATGGATGGATGTATGTAGGTGTCATGGAGCAGTGTAAATTTTTTATTTTTTAAATTGTCTTGCAAAAATACTTTAGATTCAGGGATCCCGGCTTACTTTTTTTGTTAGCTTGTACGGTGGTTCGGTCTAATGTACATAGTACACATGTATGCACGTATCTGTAATAGATTTCAAATGATCTCCACTAAATTTTGATTACCTCAAAAGTCACACAACACAAATTAATATTGAGGGCACTTCGTGTGAATGGTACTACACATGTCTTAATTTTTTGCATTATCAAACAAAAACATATGTATACCGCCACTCTTGTGCAATGCCAAAATCGCGGTTGATCTCCTCATATTACTATTGCGAACAGCAAAACAGTAGCTTGAGCATTGAAACTACTTAAAATTATCACATTTTTTATCAGTTGTCAAATCAATTGACTACCGAAATTCTCAAGGCGTTGAAATAATGCTTTATCGAAATTAAGCAGCTAAAATGAAGAATAAAAGAACAAAAAAAAGTGTACAAAAAATTATAATTATGTATGTACATTGCTTGCATGCATGCACTACGAGTGTATCTCAAAGCTTAAGTGCCTCAATGTATGCTTGCGAATATGTTCGTGTGTGCGTTTTGCTTCCGTCGCCATCGCCATTGCCATCGTCATCGGCGTCGTTGTGTCACCGGGTGCAACGCGTAGTAGTACCGGTACTGGGTGCCTTGTTGCATTTTCTGCTGCCATTTGTCGTTGACTTTTTGCGCTTATCGTTTTTTATTTATATTTTTGATTTTGATTTTAACTCTACCCCTTTGCATTTGCGCTCTGGCGCTTTTTCAGTAGCGCAACATTCGATTTTGCTTGTTGTTGCCAACGAGAAGATCTGCACATTTCATGCGTCTGTGTATGGAATATAGTAAGTAGCGCGTGCTGCAATGCCGCCCCAACCCCGCAAATTGCAAGCCAACAACAACAACAGCACCAACCATAAGCCAATATGCAAGTAGCAGTCTCAATAGTCAGCAGTCAACAATCAACAACAGCAATAATCATCGACATTCGACGACATCGGCCAACGCGCTGAGTAACCAACCAACCGATCGAGCGATCGATCGATGGAACGGGCCAGGCGGGCGATCACAATCGCAATCGATCGTCGTTAGTCGTATGCTGCAGTTTACTGCCAGTTGCTTGTTGATTTTATTTTTTTGTTTGTTCACCTCTTCCACAAGCCACTGAACGTGTATGTGTGTTGGTGGAGTTCGCATTGCCGGTTGTTAGCTGTTGGCGGTGGTTGTTGCTGCTGCTACTACTGCTGCGATTGCCGCTCTACCTCTGGTTGCTGTTGCTGTTGCCGTCGTCGTCAACGTTGTTGTCATTATCATCCATATCAGACCATATGGATCTTCTAATCAAATTTGGGCTTGTATATGTCAATTTCAACGATATACTTTTGATGCAATGTTGTAATTTTCACCTAAATCCAACAGAAAGTGCAAACGCAAATGATTTCCATAGCTTTTGAGCCAAGTTATAGCTTCCTCACTTCACATGTGTCATCCTTATTTGGAAGCTTGCAATTTTTTCCCCCAAATACCAACAACTACTGGAAAAGTGATCAATTTGTTTGTAATGGCCATACTACAGACTGGCACTCACTCGCACTACTCGTTCTAGTAAAACGTCAGTCACTATTTAGTTGGTGGCAGTGTTTGCTTGCCGCTTGATACCTACATATGTATGTATGTACATACTTATAAACATAGTACATATATTTATTCATATGAACAAACAAGCTGCTCGTGCGCTTAGCATAATCTTTTCATGCAACACTTTTTGGGTATGAAGCAGGCTACGCTACCTCTACTTCTCAGTAAAGTGAATTTCCGAAATAAATAAATGTAATAAAATTAAGCGAAAAAGCGTATATGTATGTATGTATTTATGCATTAATATGTCGATATATAATATCCATATATATGTACATACATATAACATACATACATACTTATATGTACAATATATTTAATGCTCGTTTAATCGATTTGTGCGCCTACTGACTGCCTCACTGACTAACTGACGCCGCTTCTAAATACATACATAGCTTATTACGTACATTTATGCATGCAGCTGTGGTCAAAAAAATAGCAGTATCATAACATAAAATTTACAAATAAATTTGTTAAAAAAGAAGCTCGGGGTGAGTGGTTTATTATCTAGGACTTAAATAAATGTACCAGGTTGACCGAGCTTTTAATGTTTTCAGTGTTTGGGTATTAAATACCACTTCCCATACAATGCCTTAATATTTTAGCCTACGTGGCAAGCAGCGGTTGTTATACGCCTATTTCAAACATTTTCGATAGAACGTTCAGTTAGACATAATGAGATAGATATATGTGGGCGGCATCACGCCCGTTTTCCCAAAATTCCATAATTATGTTACTTCTTCTCAAGGGATTGTAAAATTATCGTCTTTAAATTTCGAAATATCGAAGTTTCAAGCGTTTCTGAAATTTACCGTTATAAAAATGTGAGCGTAATTCTGGTCAGATTTCAATAATTTTCCACGTTTGGCTTTTATGTGGCAAGCACAATAATCCTACCGAGTTTGGTACAAATTGATCGAACGGTTACCGAGATACGCATATGTATGTGGTCATAAGTGGGCGGGGTCGAGCCCATTTTCCAAAATTTTATTAGAAACGTATTTTTTGCTAAAGAATTATTACAAACGGCAATTTTGAATAAATTAGCTTCAGTATTTACCGATTTATCGCAGATTTCGTATTTCTCTTAATTACCGTTATATGTGATGTGGGCGTGGTTATTGTCCGATTTTAAAAATTTTCAGCCGTTTGGTATGTTTTGTCACGACCAACAACTGTGCTCAGTTTGGGAGAAATGGATGCAGCGGTTCTCAATATATACACATGTAATCATAAAAGGGCGTGGCTACGCCCATTTTTATAAAAATGTATAATATGGACGGACGGACAGACAGTCACCGCTTAATCGATTTCTCTTTTCAATCTGATCACTTATGTATACATTTGTCTATATCTGTCTCGATTCGTTTTGCCTGTTACAAACAGCCGTTATGTGAACAAAGTTATAATACCCTTGTGCACAAGTGCGCTCGGGTATATAAAATTTTAAGGACAAGCTTTTATTAGTGGTTAGTAAAAAATGAAAAATCGACCCCCGCTGCACCTTCTGCTGTTGTGGAATTAGATATTTCTTTCCATTAACGTAATATTTAATGTTACATGCAGTATCGGTCATATCTATAGCACGCCATTTCAAAGTCTTATTTATTTATTTTTAAGAATTTTCAATTAAAATATAGTTTATTCTCAGACAAATCCCATACAAACCGAAGTTTAACAATTTGTAGAAAACTACAAAAATGTGCAACAAATTTTTACCANAACAGCCGTTATGTGAACAAAGTTATAATACCCTTGTGCACAAGTGCGCTCGGGTATATAAAATTTTAAGGACAAGCTTTTATTAGTGGTTAGTAAAAAATGAAAAATCGACCCCCGCTGCACCTTCTGCTGTTGTGGAAGTAGATATTTCTTTCCATTAACGTAATATTTAATGTTACATGCAGTATCGGTCATATCTATAGCACGCCATTTCAAAGTCTTATTTATTTACTTTTAAGAATTTTCAATTAAAATATAGTTCATTCTCAGACAAATCCCATACAAACCAAAGTTTAACAATTTGTAGAAAACTACAAAAATGTGCAACAAATTTTTACCAAAATTTCAAACTTTTTTCTCGGAATTGTTAGAATTTTTTCGAGTACACAGTTTTTTAGCCCCTTCAATTTTTGTCTGATTATGTGCAAGTTTGAAGTGGCTAAAAGTTACCGTTGGTTTTTTATAATTTTTTTCGCCAAATATACAAATAAATTGGTTTTATTCATTATATGGAAGCTAATGCGACAAAAAAAAAAAATCTAAAAAATAAACGGTAATTCGTACCAATTTTCAGCTTTATGCGAATTATGTTAACCTTGAATGTCTAACTTGACCGGGCTAATAGTATTTATCAAGTTTTTCCTTGGTAATGGATTTTTTTACGCAAACTTTTCTCACTTTTCTCATTTTCCGTTAAATTCACGAGGTTGTACTGCTTACATTGGCTGTCAAACACAAACTAGATGGGGCAGTTTGATAAAAATTTGACACTTTGTATGTTCCAGAGGGCCGATAAGATTCTGATAGCGTCCAATAAGGATGCAAACCCATTTCCCTTTCGGAATTTACTAGTTCTTTATTTTGATTGATAGATTAGTTGCCGATGTGATTCTTTCAACAGATTTTCTAAACTTTTGACCNTTGAGTACACAGTTTTTTAGCCCCTTCAATTTTAGTCTGATTATGTGCAAGTTTGAAGTGGCTAAAAGTTACCGTTGATTTTTTATAATTTTTTTCGCCAAATATACAAATAAATTGGTTTTATTCATTATATGGAAGCTAATGCGACAAAAAAAATCTAAAAAATAAACGGTAATTCGTACCAATTTTCAGCTTTATGCGAATTATGTTAACCTTGAATGTCTAAATTGACCGGGCTAATAGTATTTATCAAGTTTTTCCTTGGTAATGGATTTTTTTTTACACAAAAAAAACCCGAAATTCACTTTTCTCATTTTCCGTTAAATTCACGAGGTTGTACAGCTTGCATTGGCTTGCATTGGCTGTCAAACACAAACTAGATGGGGCAGTTTGATAAAAATTTGACACTTTGTATGTTCCAGAGGGCCGATAAGATCCTGATAGCGTCCAATAAGGATGCAAACCCATTTGATTGATTGATTAGTTGCCGATGTGATTCTTTCAACAGATTTTCTAAACTTTTGACTTAACCGACTACTCATTTGGACCTGAGCAAACCAGGAGATTACCGTCTTTTCAGTTATTAATGGATTTAGAATAATAATAAAGAGGTGTCCAACTATATTTTCCTAGATGGTTTGTAGATATTGTCTTGATTTCTTAATAATTCCTTTCTCTACTAGTTAGCAAAAAAACAGTAACGTAACTTTAATAAATTTTACATCAAAATAGCTAAATAACTTAAAAACATTTAACTTTGGAGATCTTTTCGTATGCATTTCTGCATTTCTCTATAAGTTTTAAAAGCTTGCTGAACAAAAAAATAGTAATGCTTGACTTAGGAAGCGCATACATTTTAAGGAAATAAAAACTGTGTTCGTATGGAAAAATAGCTTATGTCGAAAGGCTGGCTTTAGTATAAATCGGCATTCGCAGCATGCGATCGCGAATGACTAGCTGGCGCTGAGCCGTTGTACGACGTTCGGCAAATAAACGTGCAAGAAATAGAGTTCCGATACTAGCAAGTCAATATTCTTATTAAGTCTAATCAAAAAATTCCTTGCCGTTTAAAGACTAAAAGCCCTGTATGCAGCTCTCAAGAAAACGGTCAAGAAAAAATTGCCATTATTTCGCGTGTGTGTCCAAGGAATTTTGACATTTTTGATACCTCACAGCCTGTTGCCTCACTCTTTCCTCCAGAAATATATTTCTGTTGCAAACCTGGGTTGCCTTGTGCTCTTTTTTCACAAAAAAACTTTAGAAAACCGTAGTAGAAAGCGTAGTAAATTTCTTAAGAACTGCGTACTGCCTTAAGGAAATTTGACTCAAGAAAATTTCTTAGCCATTTCTTGTACGTCATTTTATATGGAGTTTTTGCTTTTCTTGAGAGCGGCATACATGCCTTAAAGGGAATGCCGCATTANCTGAGCAAACCAGGAGATTACCGTCTTTTCAGTTATTAATGGATTTAGAATAATAATAAAGAGGTGTCCAACTATATTTTCCTAAATGGTTTGTAGATATTGTCTTCATTTCTTAATAATTACTTTCTCTTCTAGTTAGCAAAAAAACAGTACCGTAACTTTAATAACTTTTACATCAAAATAGCTAAATAACTTAAAAACATTTAATTTTGGAGATCGTTTCTGTATGCATTTCTGCATTTCTCTATAAGTTTTAAAAGCTTGCTGTACAAAAAAATAGTAATGCTTGACTTAGGAAGCGCATACATTTTAAGGAAGTAAAAACTGTGTTCGTATGGAAAAGTAGCTTATGTCGAAAGGCTGGCTTTAGTATAAATCGGCATTCGCAGCATGCGATCGCGAATGACTAACTGGCGCTGAGCCGTTGTACGACGTTCGGCAAATAAACGTGNCGTAGTAGAAAGCGTAGTAAATTTCTTAAGAACTGCGTACTGCCTTAAGGAAATTTGACTCAAGAAAATTTCTTAGCCATTTCTTGTACGTCATTTTATATGGAGTTTTTGCTTTTCTTGAGAGCGGCATACATGCCTTAAAGGGAATGCCGCATTATACTAAAGCCGGCACACACAGTTGCTATTTCCTTAAAATGTTTGAGCTTTTTAAGTCAAGAGTTACTATTTTTTGTACAGCAAGCTTTTAAAACTTATAGAGAAATGCTTCTAAAAAGCCTACGTAACACTACTATTTTTTGAACAAAACTGTGTATACATAAGTACATGAGCACATCGATTACGAAATAAGTGCATTATATACATGCACATGTATGTATGTGAGTGTATACATACATACATACATGCATGCACAACCTCCTTCACACATTATATCCGATCGCAGTAACTTTGGCATTTGGTCAGGCAGTTTCTTTTTCGCTTTCTTTTTTCTTAGCTTTGCGCGGGCACATCTGCACGTACAATTCTATTTTTATTGATTATAAAATATATATCAAGAATGCAATTAGGTTGCAATTAAGCTCAAATCGTGCAAGACGACCTTTGTGTCGAAAATTGTTGATGGTGGTGAGAGTTTGCGCTTGAAGAGGGTCGCGTGATATGTCGACTTACATTTATACATAACTCCAGCAACCTACACAGCATTTAATTCGTTTGTGATTAAACAAAAAAATTGTTGTGGGAGTTCGTTATAAATTTCAATTGTACTATTTGTAACAGTCGATCTGACAGAAAATGTAACAGCTTTTCACTAAGTATCTCCAAGTTATAGAGATATTAGCTGTTGCACAAGTTTACCCAAGCCATGCGTTGGTTCGAAAACATATGAAGTTATTAAGTCTGTCGCCGGTATGGTGGAAGAAGGCAGAAGTGAAGTCCACGCAGGCCAAGCTCAGTAAGCTACAACGACTGGCCTGCGTGGACATTACTGGCGCGATGAGAACAAAACCAACCGCGGCTATCGAGGTGCTTATTGACCTGCCTCCTCTACATATTGTAATCAAGAATGAGGTGCGATGCTATGTCAGTTGAAAACTTTTGACTATAAATTCATACATACATACAATATTTCCTATGCGTCACTAGCCTTAAGGTCCTTACATCTACATTAGAGCTAGGAGTTCTATCCGGATTTTTTGAATATCCGGAAAATCTGGATATAGAAAACGAACAGATATTAACCGAGTATCCAGATTTTATCCACATACATGAATATTCGGATATCTGAATAAAGTCCCAGCGTTTTTAGCATACGTGGAAGTAGTGAAACTACACTTAGAAACTATGTTTCGAATAAAAAGTAAAAAATCTATGCATAGTACTCTCTATCTTAGTCCAGTTGTTAGAGGTGCGTTGTAACACTGGATATTACCAATATACGACTTGTTTCAAGCAATAACCGAAAATGGTACTAGATTTTTTTAACGCCGGTCGTCTATCGACAGGTAATGGCAAACCCTCATTGTCTTTAACTATGAAACACATTGTTAAAAAACAAATATGCCGTTCGAAGGTGGCGGAAAACTGCAATTCCATCCATTTTTGGGGCAAGATCAATACTCACACCACAAAATGAGAAGCCTCGGTAAACACTTATCCAAAATGTGCAAAGAAGAATTGAAGCCAATAGGTACTGGCTTCACCGATGCCTCTGTTCCTGGTTATCCAAGAAGGAAGTGGGAGCTAGATCATTTGGTTTTTTACCGCACACAATAACAGGGACTTCCTTATTTCATGCCAGAAAATAATCCTAAGTGCGATCACATAGGTCGTAAATAAGGTCATTGTGGTATTCCCGTTTGAATCTCGGTAGAGGTCCACAAAGCTAATGTGCACCAGATCTTCTTGTTGTATGACCCTGAGGGTGGAAGGGTGTACGAGCTTCTTGTCCTCTACATTGTGCACCCAAATGGGCTTTTCTATAAACAGCAGAGCCTCAGATCTGGTTCTGCATAGCCAAGCCGGCATTACATTTTTAGAAAGCTCAGAAACGTCATCAAAAATCGTAATAAAATGTAAAAATTCTCTAAACCACCGAAAAATACTCTGCATCCAGTAGCTCAATTGGTTCACTTTGGCTCACGATAACATCATTGTGCCTCGCACAAAGTGTGTGGCACAGCGCTAATCGCGAGTAAACTCTTATAGCTAAGTACGATATTCTTCCAATTAGCCAATAAAAGAAGTGATGCTGAACCTAGATTCGATAACCACAGAATACAGCTCTTCTACAATGGGCGATCTCCGGCTCGTAATAGCAATCATTATGGGTCACTAGGAATGCATGCCAGTAAAATCACTACTGTCGCAGCTGTCGTGACGATTGAGAAATCGCACACTATCTTGCGACAGTCTGTCGAATTCGAAGTTCGACAAAAACATGCAAAATATGCGTTTGTTTTCACTGCCCCGAAAATATTTCCCAATGGATTTTGAAACCAAAAGTGTAACTTTTTTGAACCAGTCTAATTTGCATAAGTACATACATCTGTAACCATAGGCAAATTTTCAAGGCTCTGAAAACGGACTTAATTACTATTTTACTATCAAAATGGCAGAGGTATTTTTCAATGCCCAAAGTTTGTCATACATACACTTTAATTTAACGCCCAGTGGAAATTCGGTATTATTGTGTGAGAGCAGCAATAACATGAGACGCTTTTTCAAGGCAACGCATTCGCTTGAGCCGTACCTAACTTTATAGAAGTTTTACTACCAACCAGGGTTGCCATCCACTTGAAAAAAAACTACCAAATCTTTTTTTTTTACTTTTTTAGTTATTTTAATAAAATCTATTGAATTTTTTTAGTTATATCAATAAAATTGTTTATTAAAAAACTTTATATTTAACTAATGATATGGTATTTGAGATTAAAATAATAGCATCTTCTTGGTTTCCTTCAAAAAAAAAGGCGAAAATGATGAAACTAAAGGCAACAGCGAAATTTCACAATTTGAAAAAACATCAACTGGAGTTATTTTAGACGAATACAGTGACTCAAAAACCCGCGTGGTGATTTTTTTTGGTAATTTTTTGGGAGTGTCTATTCGCACAGGGACTCAAAAAAGCACTTGGTGGGCTTTTTTGTAATTTTTTTGGGAGTGTCTATTCGCACTTTTCCAGTGTCACCAGTGTTGCGTTTTTTTTTTTCATGTAACAATTGCGATTTATAAAAACTGGCGTTGATTAAAAATTGTTTACGAACATTCATAG
Source organism: Rhagoletis zephyria (assembly GCF_001687245.7). Lineage (NCBI taxonomy): Eukaryota > Metazoa > Arthropoda > Insecta > Diptera > Tephritidae > Rhagoletis > Rhagoletis zephyria. Next base: position 357,761 of record NW_016157319.1, on the reverse strand, counting down.
TGCCCGTGTTTTCTTTTTGTTAAAAAAAAAAAAACATTTCCAATATTTATGCATTCAAAAGTAAAATGAATTTTGAATTAAGCACGATATGTTCGCTTTTTATCGATATACGTATGTATGTATGTATAAAAAAAAAACGGAAAGGAAAAGTTTTATTTGTTTTTCAAACAAAATCCTTTGACAAAAATATACCAAAATGAAAAAAATTTACTTTTTCACCAACCCAAATTTTTTCTACCAATTTTGGTAATAATTTACCAAAGTGGCAACCCTGCTACCAAGGATCATCCCAAATCAAGAAACGGCAAATCGGCGAGAAAGTTATTCGACTTTTAGTTTACTGTTAGCGACAAATTTTATGAGTTAAAAAGTTGACTCCCTAGCCCTGTATGATTGCTGACCTACGTTCTTAAAAGAAAAATATTCTACCAAATGAAATATGACTATTGTACGTGTCATAACTGTGCAAACCTTTGAATAAGGTGCGTATTTATCACTTAACGGCATAAGAAAATAAAATTTATTCAGCTGTACGCGTATTTTATTTGAATTTATGTGCCGACGATTGAAAAAACGAAAGAAACTTCTAACCTCAGTGCACATGTACATACTACAACAATGTATGCACTTATGCAGTTATGAAAGATAGCGGGTGAATAATTTATACTTGTTTCCACATCTCTTCTATATCCTTTCGCTGCAGACATACATTGCATACATGGCATACATATAGATATCCTACCTCAAAGGGGACAAGCAGTTAACCAAACAGGCAAACTGTTAGGAAAAATGTATTTATTGACGCTGCATTTGAATTAATGACGTTGACATCTGACCCGCAAAAATATGAAATAATGTAATATAAGATAATTTAGATTTGATTGTAATGCCTTCTTGGTCGGTTTATTGAATGTTGTGGAAGTGAGTGAGTGGGATAGCAAGCTAGCCTCCTGGCGAGGAGCAGCAAACAAAAATAAATCTGCATACGGGTTAAACAATGCTATTCAATATTCAGTATACATGTACGTACTTGTATGTATGTATGTACCTACATCCGTATGCACATGCACTTAGCATTTACATACGCCAACCTACACTCATTTGAGTATACATACATACATATATACATATACCTATATTGCAGCTAAGCAGACACGGCTTAAAGTCGGCGCAATCAAAACAAGAAATCACAAATCACTTTCTACCCGATCATCATTGCAACTGGGGGTCAAGCAAACAAACTCCTCTTTGTCCAACGTACTTAATGCCTTTCTCGTGCGCTGCGTAGCGTTTTTCGGTAGTTCGATGAGTTATATGAAGCAACAAATGTTTTGATAAATCACTATTACTATGCAATAAGGTAAAATTCGATAAATGGTGTTGGCGGCGGTATTGGCAATAAATAGCGGTACTATGAAATTTTAAGTAAAAGAATATTTCAATTCAGATATTGTAAAATGTTTAGAATGGAATGAATTGGAGGCATTCGTAGCTAGGCAGGTGGAGATATGTATGTACATACAGTGTTGAGCAAAACTGTAACACGGTGTAACACTTTTTACTTCAGCCATCGCTATCTTTCCAAGTTCTAACGACAATGTTACAGTTTTGCTCGTCACTGTAAGTATTGCCACTCGATATGACCCAATTTCAATCCTTGGACCGCGAAATATCTAAAAATTATGGAAATAGTTTTTTTTCTAATACCGGTCGCCCCTCGTTCAGTTGTGCCAAAATGAAGTTTACTGTTCGAAATAATCTAGAGCCCTACTTTTAGTGATAGATACCCAAGTGGTCTTAAAAAAAAATCAAATTCTCGAAAATACAAAATCCGTAATCCGTATTTACTTGTGAAACTCGAAATATTCTATTAAAAAACTAAATGAATCGCTTAAAAGAAATTTTTGCAGTGATTGTTTTTCGTAACTTTCTATATACACTGGCGGTCAAAAATGCCATGAATGGTGTTTTTTGTTTTTAATATTTTCAATGTTATTCAAGCGAAAATTTTTCGGTTATTTTTTATAGCAAAATGGTCCATGCTTTAACGCTTTACACTTTCAAACTTTATACAGAATTTAGAAAAATTCTAGAAGTTGTTATCTAAATTTCGAGTTTTTAAACCAGAAGTTTTTTATTAAATAAAATTTTAGTAAATAAATGCAAGTTTAGAGCGGCTAAAAAATCGCATCCATTTTTAATATAGTTTTTTTTTTTTTGCTGACGGCTTCTGCGGTTTTTTCAGATTAATAGCGGAATTTAGGAAAAAAGGCGTTGAATTTTTTTTTATTTATTCGCAAACGGTCTTGCATATATTGAAAATGTCCAAAACGCCGTCAGAAAAAAATATATATATTAAAAATCAATGCGATTTTTTAGCCGCTCAAAACTTACACTTATTTTACTAAAATTGTATAAGCCTGTTAGCTGCATACCCAAAATTTTTATAAAAGTTATGATTAAAAAGCTCAAAATTTTTATGAAAATTTGTTGAATTTTTCCGAATTCTCTAATATAAATAAAAATTTTGCTTGAAAAACATTGTAAATATCAACAAGTAATTTTTAGCAAACAAAGACGACTCCACTGATCGGATCTAAACCTGATTAGTATGGGATCACCTCTGAGCCACTACCTTTCCGAGGCAAAAAGAATTATTGAAATCGGCTAACGTGGTCCAAAGTTATGCGGTAACATACATAAAAAAAATATTCCGACGAACTGATAACCTCCTCTTTTTTTTGGAAGTCGATTAAACATAAAAAAATTGTAAAAAGGAAAGTACAACTCAGATGTGCTGGATTACGAGTTTGTTCTCCGAAAACGGCCAGCTGGTGCCCTCTTTCAGAAATATCCCTCCATATTTACCTATTTTTACTTGAAATGAAAGGGTTTAATAAAAATTAAGTCTTTGACCGAGTCTCCCTTCCACTTTGTGATTAACTCCTAAGGCTGTGGAAAAAAATGCTTTCTTTTTTAATGTTCATTATTAATTTTTTTTATAGAAAATTCAATAAAACAAACCAAATTCGTCAAAGTTTAAAACTTTGTGCACGACTCAGGAAAATTTAATAAATTTCATCAAGATTTTCAACTTTTTATTAAGAATTTTTAGAAACTAATTTGGCACGTATGGCCAAAATCTATTTTTAAATGGAGGAGGAGGTGTTGCCCTCGACAAAAAGTTCTCATAAGTCGTGTTTTTTTTTAATTTTTGATGAAAAATTTTAGAAATTTTTAAAATTTTCCTGAATTGTGCTCAAAGTTTTAAACTTTGACTTATGTGGTTATGTTATAAAATCTACTATATTGTAAAAAATAAATGTGTGCTATTTACGTAAGCGCCACTGTATATCTGGCACATATGTATGTTTGTGCATTAGGGCGGGTCAAATTTGTTCTCTACTTGGTTTCGGCGACTGGCGAAGTCTACTGGCAATTATGAACAAAAAATTCCATTGAAACATAGATCTAAAATGGATTTCGACCCTCCTTATTTTTAATTTTAGTTGTTAATCCAAATCCAATTTCTTTTTTTTTAACCGAATTCTATTCAATTCAATTGATGACATAAATAACATTTATAACAGATGAAGAATGTTGCAAACTGTTTAAAAAATTTAATTCAATTCAATTGATAAGGTAAATGAAGTGGGTGCCAAAATAAAGTGGTTTAGAAAGCTTAGTTTGGAAAATAGTCCTAAAGGGGGTTGCCCCCTGTTTGAAGAATTTAAATCAATTCATTTCATAAATGAAATATTACGACATGGGTGTCAAAATGAAGTGTTTTAAGATAGCTTAATTTCTAAATATATTTTTTTTAGAAGTTTGTCACCTGTTTGAAAAACTTAATTCAATTAAATTTAAAATTTATCGTAAGCTACTTAAGAAAACGGTACTAAATTGATAAGATATATGCAATATTACAAGTTTGGAATGAAAGGAAAAGTACTTAGAAATCTTTGATTATTAAACGTTTTTCAATAGCGTTGTCACCTATCTAAGACAACAAATTTAAAATTAAAGTAAATATGGCATGGTAAAATGGGCTCCGAACGAAAGGTGTTTTAAAAAGCTTTATGAGAATGAACTACATATGAATTTACAATTTATTTTCAAATGAATTGTTCAAAAACTCTTTGATCCAGAAATGGTCCGCTGATATTAATTTTTATACTGAGGATTAAAAGACTTTAAATACAACTTATAAAATGTTTGCGAAACTAAAAATATTAAAACAGCTACTCATGCTAACGTAAGGAATTATAAAAATGTGAAAAAATATCAGATGAAATTTGTTTAAAAAGTCCTTGGCGGAAACATAACATTTTGTCACCATTTTTTTTTTGTATATGGGTGGATCAATTAAATTTTTAACATAAATAATTTCGTTCGGGGTCTGCCACGCATTATCATCTAGTTGCACAGGGCAACACTAAGTTTGGTGCGGCAAATGTTCAATTTTTTGTTTGATAAATTTGAGAAAAACGTGGTCAAAGTGTCAAAATAAGTCAGGTCAAAATAAGGACAGTGATAAATTATTTGCTTTAAAAAATTCGTCCAATTGCTGGTAGGCCATATCTACATACATAAAGTTTCTTAAAAAAAAACAAATTTCAAATATAAAAAGAGAAATTGGCTAGGAATCAATATGCTTCCATGGACTTTTTTGTTCAAAATAGCCAGTAGCATACTTCAGTCGCCCGCCCTAATGCACATATGTACATACAGTTACTCACAAAATTGAGTATAGGTACGATGATTTTTCAAACATGTATTCGCAATGTTTTTCAAGCAAAATTTTTTTGTTATTAATTTTGTATTAAAATATGGCTCATACAACACAACTTAAATCCAAGTATGAAACTGGCACACTTTTCTGTAATCCGGTTCTTTCTTAATCATATTATTATCACAAATCAGTAACAGTAAGTCTCGCCTTCAATTTGGTAATTATTACGTACCGATCGAGTAACATTTACCAAAGCTATATCGAAAAACTTAAGTGGATCTCCAGTTTTTTCCTAAAAAAAGTTTTCTTCAATTGTATAAATAATTTTTAAATAATCATTCAGATTGTAAACAAATTATTTAAAAATAGAAAAATGTTGAAAAATTTTTTTTGTGATTTTCTCATATTTGCAATTTTTATATTGTATGCATTAATATAAGTAAACTAATTAGTGTTTCTAGAAGTTGTGCCTGCTCAGTGTTTCCGTACTCATTTGCATAAACTAAATTTTTCCACCACGATGGAAAATAATGGCTTTTCTATTAGAACTACCGAAATTGTTCCTTAATTTGCAAAAGTTCGCAAACTTTAGATATTATTAAAAAAAGATAAGAATATTTGGCACCAGCGATCTAAATGCACCTCAGCAATAATTATGCTGTTCGTTACATCTTTTGATTCTAGGAAAAGAGATAACTTTGAGATTAATAATAAGCTAAAGGGCTGCAAGAAATGATATTTGACTTTATCTTTTGCGTAAACCGATTCAGTATCTAATAATATGCTCCAAACCTTTTTGCTGAGCCCAGAATTTTTAACAAGAATTGGTCTTATTCGACTAATGTGCTGTGGGTCACTTGGCGGTCGATGGGCTCTTACAATTAAAATAAAATACTAATATTTTGCAGGCTTGTGGTTGACTTCATGATACAATATATTTTCACTATTACCAAGGGATTTGAGAAAAATTAAATTTTCGACCCGCCCTAATATATATTATTTTCACAAACTTGTACATAAGTACTTATTATTTATCGCTTTCTTTTTGGCCTATATTTGTTGAAAATACCATAGACCAAAAACGATGAATTTTCAAAATTTGGAGAAAAAACATTTGGGCGCGATATTGAGATTGTTGGATACTGAAAACTTGTTTTCTCGAGAACACGAATTGATCAAGTAAATCTGAGTATGAGGCATTGTTCGTATGGCCAACAGCTATCAAACTATAGGTATTTTTTGTGTTCCACAGTGTTATCGGTAGCTCACTTACACAAAATATCTATTAATTTAAATTTTTTTTTTATACATACTTTTTGTTGGAGTAAGTATTTATGCACATACAAACATACATCGCCGCCTCCCTTATGCCAGGAGCATGAATGTGCACATTTACCAATTTTGAGTTATTGGGTTGACTTGATTAAGCTTTAGATGTTCTATATTATAGTACAAAATCCATGTGTATACGGAAACCACAATAAANTTTTGAGTTATTGGGTTGACTTGATTAAGCTTTAGATGTTCTATATTATACAAAAACCATGTGTATACGGAAACCACAATAAAAAAAAAAATTTAAACTTGATTTCCCAACATTTTCATTTTAACACATTCATGTTTCTGACATAAGGAGGACGATTTGTATGTAAATTGAAAACTTCGAAATCTCGAGTTTTAGTTTCAAATAGATTTTCCTTTTTTTTTTTAGAAAAATCAATGACCCAGTAAAAAAATAAGAAAAAAAAAAATTGATTTGAAAATCTTTACGAGCCGACATTTTAATAAAATTTTTATATTTACATACATATCGTCGTTTAAGGTACAAAACCGCGTATGTGAGGTTGCATAAATTATTTTCTAGAGAGTAAAAACACTAATATTTCAAAATAGTTCTCTTTTTTTTTATAAAGCAACCGTATTTCTGGCTAGTATATTTCAGGACGAATGGATAAGGTTTGAGCCAAGAGCTTGTGTGAGCAAATACAATATTTGGCAGCAAATGTCTGTTACGCGGTTTTGCAGAAAGACGATACGCGGTTTTGTATTTTAATCGACGATATGCGCATACATATGTATGTATAACAAATTTTTTTTCACTTACAGCCTGTTTCACAAAGCAATTTAAGCGAAAATATTTTTTTTATTTGAATTTTTTATGAAAATTGACAAAACTGAAAAAATCACTTTTCACTTGANGCCTGTTTCACAAAGCAATTTAAGCGAAAATATTTTTTTTATTTGAATTTCTTATGAAAATTGACAAAACTGAAAAAATCACTTTTCATTGCTGATGAAACCGGCAGTTACTGCCAATTAAATTAATTCGCATTCACTCCTTCCCCATTCAAATATTTTATGTTTAATATTTTCTTCCTCAAAATTCACAATTTTTAACTGCTAAATCACTAACTTTCAAAATAAAACATACTAGTGTCTAAAAACGGTTTATAAACTTACCTATTACTTTAAAACTTTTGCACAAAACTGGTACTTTACTGCCACTTTTATTCAAGTAAAAATTTTTACAACACAATTCACTTAGTCACTGAATTTAGAAAAGTTTTCCTTCTCAACACTGCCAATGTGCCGACGTCGAACTTACTCTTGAACGGCTACTGATTGGCACGATCGTCAAAGGCACAGTGAAACTTAAAAACTGAGCAAGTAAGCCGCTTCACAATTTGACATTATGCTACACAAAGTCCGAGAGAGAGAGAGAGAGAGAGAGAAAAAAGCGGGTTTAAGCCTAGAACAAAATGTGTCTAAAATGACCGGAGAGTTTGAGAGCTAACAATAGCTCCATTAGTCAGCTCCAATGGAGACTTTTGATCCCCTCAACAAAACTCTTTCAACACCAAAAAAGAGCGTGCTTTTTGTCGTAAGGCTGGGTTTGTACGAATGTGTTGTGCGTTTTAGTAAAGTTTGCTCTTTGGCGCACATTTTGGGGCGTGTCTTATTTTCTCATTTTACCTGCCAAGCCACGTTTGCGCTCACTACGCGTATTTTTTCCATTTTATTGCTTTTGGTTATTGCTTTCCGCTGTCTTGTTTCAATTTTTTGTTTTTTGTTTTGTGGTTTTAGGGTTGAGCTTAGTTTGACGGCATGACAAATTTTATATGACAGTTGAGCTGACCGACTTACTACTGTGACACCTACTACATGCATACATAAATAGTAGTCTCGCGTACTGTCTCATGCTGTCTACTATGTATAAGTAGATATAAATGTCATGTGTTCAATACATTGATATGTCTTGAATTGGGCTTCATAATATGTGAAGAAATCGGTTGTAAAAAAAAATACAGAAAAAAAAACTTTAACGAACGGAAGAAAAAATAAAGTGAGAAAGAATTAGCTATTTTTAAGTGATATGTGGAAATGTTTTAGGCATAGGCAAAAGCTATTATGGCCGACATTACAAGTATTAGAGACCGTTTTGTACAGTTGCTGCCAAAGTTAAGGAGTTAATATTATTGCGTTATTTAGTAAAATGTATTTTTGAATGAACTCAAATCCGACTCACTAATGGAAAGTCAATAAACTCATAAAAAATTTATAGAGCTAATGATTTTACAAAAAAAGCAATACAGCGCTTTTTTGCGTATTTTTAAGGGAAATTGTTTTCAAAGTCGTACTTAGATTGATGTGATATGCTGCATAAGAATTGATGCATGTAGCTTATCCACTCCTCGGTGCCCAACTCAAATAGGTCAATTGAAAGGACATCAGATTCACCATATTTGCTGTTTTTTCATCGTGAAATTGCTAATTCTACCTTGTGATACATTTGCTCTATTGTCTTCGATTGGTGGCCTGGATCATTTTTCTCCAGCAAGGTACAGAAGTGTTCCCTCCATAATTTAGACATGCTGTAGACGTAGATCACTAGATCACAGTATTGGTTCTTATCGGCATTCGCCCTGGTCTTGAAATCTTCCGTGAATCGCTTAACTTTCTGGCAAAATTTTCGGGTGCCCTTCCTGTTGGCCTGTATTTCTAGCTCTTCGCATTCAAGCATTTCGCCCTTTTTCTTTTCATTGCGGAAAATACCCTATTATTCCCTTATATATCGCATTGCGCCCGATCGCAGCGTGGCCCTGTAGGCGGCATATTTTTTCACTGCAGCGGCGTGACATACCTCGTCTTACCTATTGTTCTTTCGGGGTGGTAGGTAATTACTGGGTAATATGGTCCCACTGCTCGCATATATCGGTTTGTTGAAGAGCGCTCTCAGAGATCAGGTGTGGAGTCGAGTGGCGAATATGCTGGCTATCTGTTGAGCTTGCAGCTTTTCGACGCCGAGCTTTTCTGTTTTGCGGGGCGCAAATTTTGTATTGCACAGGGGCTGCAAAAGGATAGTGATCTTAGTCAATGTTTAGTCACCGGACGGAACATATGTTTGTACGTCCAGAATACTAGAAGCGTTTTTCTACAAACTACCGCGTTGTAATCGATCAGCCTCACTCCGTTTTCGTAGGTTTTGTGGTGCATGCTGAATTTTCCTATGATGCTTATAGAAGAGTACTTTGGGAGGGTCGACTGTCGACCTTCTCGTCCGTCGTGGCGTGGTCGAAAATGAGCCAGATCTTGAAGAGTCTCGCTTTGAAGCGGATTATTAAATCATCGAATTGGATAACGATTATCACCTTTACCCTTTCCTTCTTGTATTTATCTGCCTGTGCTGTGAAGTCGTACCCTGGCTTCTACTTTCACAGGCAAGAAACGTAACAAATATGTTCGTAAGCGGAACATTCATGGATAATTTTTGCGACACAATTCGGTTAACCGTGGGCAAGGACATTTTATTTTCAACTCCTTTGATCACTTCACCGCTTAAAAGATTTCACTGTACGATCGGCAACGTAGTGAATTCCATGACAGTCATTAAGTTCGGTTAGGTTCAGGAGCACGGAGGCTAAAAAAGGCCTTTGTGGTACCTCTGGTGAAAGCCATTTGTTGAATCAAGCAATTTAAGGTACTTATTGAAAAGTGGATACGCGTCCTGGCTAGGGCGGGATAGGGGCAAAGATAGTGTTCGATATTCTCTCCCTTCTCTCTGCAGCTGCGACAAAAACCGTTGGTTGAATATCCCAACTTCTCTCCATGTGTGCCCATGAGGCAGTGGTCTTTATCTACTTGATGATCTGTGTTTACAGGCGGTTTGAGGTATCGAGCAGAGTTGACTTTGGATAGTTATGAGTCTGAGGCATCGCTGGCTTGCAGACTAGTCGGTTCTCTTCGAAGCGAGTTTGAATTTGGATCAGCCACATGCTAATTTTACGGCAGGGTACTTTACTACAAGAGTTTCCTCTGCATATCTTCTTGATGTTCTTGTCCAATCTAGTGTTCCTTCGATGTACTGGTAAAATATAGGATCACACAAAGATTAATCCTAGATCGCTCCTTTTCGAGCAATGTATTACTCCACAAATTTCCGAGGCTCGTGCATTTTATACTCGTTTTCACATTCTTCTTTGGCTCTGTAACGCCAGTCACTTCTCTTCTATGCCAACTGACGCCAATTGGAAATGCCAAGTGAAGTTAAGTTATTCTCCACTTGGCCTTTCCTTCGCAGTGGGGACCACCCTCTTCTTCTGCTACCACCAGCGGGTTCCCAGTTAAATACTTACAGAGCTAGAGCGTCAGTGTCCATTCGAACCACGTGGCCAAGCCAACGGAGCCGTTGTATTTTAATTTGCTACACTATGTACATGTCGTTGTAAAGCCTTTTAACATTCCATGTTATAAATGAGGGCAAAGGGTGTATACNTCCTCTGCATATCTTCTTGATGTTCTTGTCCAATCTAGTGTTCCTTCGATGTACTGGTAAAATATAGGATTACACAAAGATTAATCCTAGATCGCTCCTTTTCGAGCAATGTATTACTCCACAAATTTCCGAGGCTCGTGCATTTTATACTCGTTTTAACATTCTTCTTTGGCTCTGTAACGCCAGTCACTTCTCTTCTATGCCAACTAACGCCAATTGGAAATGCCAAGTGAAGTTAAGTTATTCTCCACTTGGCCTTTCCTTCGCAGTGGGGACCTCCCTCTTCTTCTGCTACCACCAGCGGGTTCCCAGTTAAATACTTACAGAGCTAGAGCGTCAGTGTCCATTCGAACCACATGGCCAAGCCAGCGGAGCCGTTGTATTTTAATTTGCTACACTATGTGCATGTCGTTGTAAAGCCTTTTAACATTGCATGTTATAAATGAGGGCAAAGGGTGTATATTTTAAGCTTCTTTTGACCTTCGAAACGATAACGAAAAGGGTAATCTTATTTTATCTGCTTAGCTCGTTTATTATTAGCCGTCATCGATTCGCCAACAGTTAGCGAGTGGCGAAACGAACGAACTCAATGAGGTACAACCAAACTCGCTATCGTCTATCCGTGCTAGCTAACTTTGTTGTTGCTTTCACATGCAAATTTCTTTTTTTAAGCGACC
>NW_016157319.1:334493-339324 GCF_001687245.7 Rhagoletis zephyria | reverse complement strand
GCGGCGACTAGGCCGCAAAAGCGAACGCCCGTCCACCATACTGCACATGCATATGTAAATAGGTTTTGGTGAATCGTGTCACCACCCGCCCAAATGGCAAAAAAATAAAAAAAATACATACANAGCGGGTTCCCAGTTAAATACTTACAGAGCTAGAGCGTCAGTGTCCATTCGAACCACATGGCCAAGCCAGCGGAGCCGTTGTATTTTAATTTGCTACACTATGTGCATGTCGTTGTAAAGCCTTTTAACATTGCATGTTATAAATGAGGGCAAAGGGTGTATATTTTAAGCTTCTTTTGACCTTCGAAACGATAACGAAAAGGGTAATCTTATTTTATCTGCTTAGCTCGTTTATTATTAGCCGTCATCGATTCGCCAACAGTTAGCGAGTGGCGAAACGAACGAACTCAATGAGGTACAACCAAACTCGCTATCGTCTATCCGTGCTAGCTAACTTTGTTGTTGCTTTCACATGCAAATTTCTTTTTTTAAGCGACCAGAACTCAAACATGACGGCTATTATCTATTTCAAAACATATAAACAAGCGAGGAATCAATACAATTTTGGAAGAAGCTAGAAAAAACTGCCTTGATTGCTCGCTTATTGCTCCAAATAGATGAACAAGTCATTACTCCTTTATTACCTGATCTTGGTACTTATTAACCCATAGATACCTTTTTCTAGGTCGTCTAAATTTTTTTCACCAAACGTCAGATAGTCGACTCTGAAGGGCTACCGGGTCTGCCTATAGCACAACCCAGGTCAACACACCTTTCTATTCTTGCAAACCCAAATTCTACTTCCCTTAAGATTCGCCACCTTTCGTAGCCAACTGTACGAGTACCATTGTTAGCTATTTATTGCGGTTGGCGGCGACTAGGCCGCAAAAGCGAACGCCCGTCCACCATACTGCACATGCATATGTAAATAGGTTTTGGTGAATCGTGTCACCACCCGCCCAAATAGCAAAAAAATAAAAAATACATACCNAACGATAACGAAAAGGGTAATCTTATTTTATCTGCTTAGCTCGTTTATTATTAGCCGTCATCGATTCGCCAACAGTTAGCGAGTGGCGAAACGAACGAACTCAATGAGGTACAACCAAACTCGCTATCGTCTATCCGTGCTAGCTAACTTTGTTGTTGCTTTCACATGCAAATTTCTTTTTTTAAGCGACCAGAACTCAAACATGACGGCTATTATCTATTTCAAAACATATAAACAAGCGAGGAATCAATACAATTTTGGAAGAAGCTAGAAAAAACTGCCTTGATTGCTCGCTTATTGCTCCAAATAGATGAACAAGTCATTACTCCTTTATTACCTGATCTTGGTACTTATTAACCCATAGATACCTTTTTCTAGGTCGTCTAAATTTTTTTCACCAAACGTCAGATAGTCGACTCTGAAGGGCTACCGGGTCTGCCTATAGCACAACCCAGGTCAACACACCTTTCTATTCTTGCAAACCCAAATTCTACTTCCCTTAAGATTCGCCACCTTTCGTAGCCAACTGTACGAGTACCATTGTTAGCTATTTATTGTTGTTANCCTTAAGATTCGCCACCTTTCGTAGCCAACTGTACGAGTACCATTGTTAGCTATTTATTGCGGTTGGCGGCGACTAGGCCGCAAAAGCGAACGCCCGTCCACCATACTGCACATGCATATGTAAATAGGTTTTGGTGAATCGTGTCACCACCCGCCCAAATAGCAAAAAAATAAAAAATACATACCGAAAAATGGCTAACAAAGAAAGCAATGAAAATCATCGCCCAAAGACAATGCGAAACGGTGTATAGTTCTATAGTACTCTGGGGTACAGTACAGTTGGCAGGCAACAATTGTGCGTTAGATTTAAGATCGCAAGCGCGTAATACAATTTGCATATTTGTATGAGTCCACACGAGTATTCACATATGTATGTATGCATGTGTATGCACCTAAGTTCCTATGTGTGTGCGTGTGTATTCATTGAAAGCGCAACCAGGCGTAATGCAAAAGCGCCATCATCAATGAAACTGATCCCTTTTGTGAATTTTTTCAGCGTTGAAGGTGCGCTGCTGCTGCCGCCGCTGCTCATTCGTTGGTCATTTGGTTGAGCATTTGGTTTTGTCAGTTTGCAAGCTGGTTGCCTGACTAGCTGGTTGGTTAGCTGTACTAAGCTGTTGAATTGTTGGCGGCTGCGTTGCATTGGCTGCACATTTGGTGCTTTGGTGGTATCAACGGCGGCAGATGTAGAAGTTTCTTACCTAATCCTGCATTTACAAGCCTCGCTAGCTGACTCAAGTTTACTCACTGTTTGTTTGTTTGTTTGTTTGTCTATCTGTCTGTCGTCGCAATATTCGTGAAATCGAGAAGGTGCATGCAACATGCACCTACTACAATTTACATTACGCTACTTGTGCATACACTTAATACGTCGAGCATCTGTTTGTTGGTTAGTCCGATTGTTTTACGGCTCTATGTGTATCTATTTTCTTCTCTGCGTATTGTTATTTTCGTTGGCGGCGGCACGCTTTGCTTTTCAGCGCCAAGATCTCTGCGAACATATGTAAATATGTGCATATGTATGTACATACGTACAATTCAAATGTCCAGCGGTCAGCTTTGGCGACAATGCCGTGTAAACTGTCTAAGAATTATCTAAGCTTTATGAGCTCAATTACTGTCAGCAAATTCACGAAATCCAATAAGCTAACTGCTTGTAAACGAAATTCGCCGATTTTCTTTTTGTTTTAGTTTTTTCTATTGATCGTTGTGGGTTGGCATTTGGTTTCGTGCGTAATTAGTAGATACATGTATGGCGGTTAAGTTGTATCAAAGTNAAACGTCAGATAGTCGACTCTGAAGGGCTACCGGGTCTGCCTATAGCACAACCCAGGTCAACACACCTTTCTATTCTTGCAAACCCAAATTCTACTTCCCTTAAGATTCGCCACCTTTCGTAGCCAACTGTACGAGTACCATTGTTAGCTATTTATTGCGGTTGNCCAAATAGATGAACAAGTCATTACTCCTTTATTACCTGATCTTGGTACTTATAAACCCATAGATACCTTTTTCTAGGTCGTCTCAATTTTTTTCACCAAACGTCAGATAGTCGACTCTGAAGGGCTACCGGGTCTGCCTATAGCACAACCCAGGTCAACACACCTTTCTATTCTTGCAAACCCAAATTCTACTTCCCTTAAGATTCGCCACCTTTCGTAGCCAACTGTACGAGTACCATTGTTAGCTATTTATTGCGGTTGGCGGCGACTAGGCCGCAAAAGCGAACGCCCGTCCACCATACTGCACATGCATATGTAAATAGGTTTTGGTGAATCGTGTCACCACCCGCCCAAATAGCAAAAAAATAAAAAATACATACCGAAAAATGGCTAACAAAGAAAGCAATGAAAATCATCGCCCAAAGACAATGCGAAACGGTGTATAGTTCTATAGTACTCTGGGGTACAGTACAGTTGGCAGGCAACAATTGTGCGTTAGATTTAAGATCGCAAGCGCGTAATACAATTTGCATATTTGTATGAGTCCACACGAGTATTCACATATGTATATATGCATGTGTATGCACCTAAGTTCCTATCTGTATGTGTNAATACAATTTGCATATTTGTATGAGTCCACACGAGTATTCACATATGTATGTATGCATGTGTATGCACCTAAGTTCCTATGTGTGTGCGTGTGTATTCATTGAAAGCGCAACCAGGCGTAATGCAAAAGCGCCATCATCAATGAAACTGATCCCTTTTGTGAATTTTCTCAGCGTTGAAGGTGCGCTGCTGCTGCCGCCGCTGCTCATTCGTTGGTCATTTGGTTGAGCATTTGGTTTTGTCAGTTTGCAAGCTGGTTGCCTGACTAGCTGGTTGGTTAGCTGTACTAAGCTGTTGAATTGTTGGCGGCTGCGTTGCATTGGCTGCACATTTGGTGCTTTGGTGGTATCAACGGCGGCAGATGTAGAAGTTTCTTACCTAATCCTGCATTTACAAGCCTCGCTAGCTGACTCAAGTTTACTCACTGTTTGTTTGTTTGTTTGTTTGTCTATCTGTCTGTCGTCGCAATATTCGTGAAATCGAGAAGGTGCATGCAACATGCACCTACTACAATTTACATTACGCTACTTGTGCATACACTTAATACGTCGAGCATCTGTTTGTTGGTTAGTCCGATTGTTTTACGGCTCTATGTGTATCTATTTTCTTCTCTGCGTATTGTTATTTTCGTTGACGGCGGCACGCTTTGCTTTTCAGCGCCAAGATCTCTGCGAACATATGTAAATATGTGCATATGTATGTACATACGTACAATTCAAATGTCCAGCGGTCAGCTTTGGCGACAATGCCGTGTAAACTGTCTAAGAATTATCTAAGCTTTATGAGCTCAATTACTGTCAGCAAATTCACGAAATCCAATAAGCTAACTGCTTGTAAACGAAATTCGCCGATTTTCTTTTTGTTTTAGTTTTTTCTATTGATCGTTGTGGGTTGGCATTTGGTTTCGTGCGTAATTAGTAGATACATGCATGGCGGTTAAGTTGTATCAAAGTGTATTAATTTATTCGTATTTTAGTAACTTAATTAGAGAAAAAAATAAATAAAATCCAAAATCGTGGTTTAAGACATAGTGGCATAAAACGAGAACGATGGTGCGCCAAAAAATTGCAGTGATTAGAGCGATTTCTTATTTTATTGATTCGAATACCGAATTTCCACTAAGCGTTGAAAGGACAAATAATGACATTATTCTCAAAATAAAGATTTGCTGTTATCCGAAGCACAGTACTTAGTTATTTCGGTGACAATAAATTTAGTCGGG
>NW_016157319.1:316054-332993 GCF_001687245.7 Rhagoletis zephyria | reverse complement strand
CTTCCAAGCTTTTTAAGGTGTGGCGCTGATTTCATGGTATTATTTTTAATCAACTCAATCTAATTTGGTAATTTATACTACGGGTAATTTGTTGCTTTCTCTTTCAGAGACTTAGTTATTATTATTATTATTTTTTGCTGAAAGCAAATAAAATTTTTAGAGTGCTAAATTTATTTAAAATACTACCCACTAGTTCTTAAATCTCCAAACAAACAAAATATTTCTAAATGTTGTTATTTATTTTATAGCGAAAAAGATTATACTTTTAAGTCGAAATCGTGTGAATGCGAAATCCAAGTAAAAATTTTTCGGAATTAGTTTTTTAATGTAATTTGCACGGCGAAACTAGATTGCAATGCCACATCTTAAAAATACGGAATCTTTTGGGTTGTTCAGAATAGCTTTGACAGCATTTCTTATTTTTAAATAAATGTTTTTGTTTAAATTAAGTTTCAAATTTATTATTTAAGGCTTTTGCATTGATATAAACCAGGGACCGCGTTCCCGCAGCAGTCGGGTCTACGGGTCTACGTAACCGGAACGACCCATATTTATATCTGGCCAAGGACTCTCACTCCAGCAACACTCCCCAAAAGCTTTTTGGAGAATCTGTGTGCAGTTACAACAACAACAGGGACCGTAACGGTTATAACTTTTATTAAAAAATTACTTTTAAATGATTATTTACTGATTTTCATTTATTTCTCAAAAAATAATCGCCATTTTTTAGTTTTACTTTTTGCTCGGAAAATAATATTTATTTATAACTGCATTCAAAAAGAGGAAGGGGTCATCATTTCGTCGGAACTTTTTAATACGAAGATGGAGACAAAAAGGAAGAACGAGACGAATACGAAAACGGAAGGCGATTACGAAGACGGAAAAGAGCATAGCCGCTACAACAACAACAACAACAACGAAAAAGAGCATCAATACTCAAAACTGTTTGGTGAGTTTGTATGCCGTTGCACCAACAACAACATGAAAAAGAGAATGATTAGGAAGCTGAAGGTGAGAATAAATATGAACACGAAGGAAATTGAAGACCAATACGAGTACGATTAAGGCCACGAAAACGTATGAGAAAAAGAATACGAATAGGAAGACGAGTATGAAGCAGTTTCTGGTGGTGGCGCCACAGAAGTGAACATCCCAACAGACCCTTGCTAGTGGAGGATCATCTGCCCAGGCACGTCGTATACAAGGACGCGGCCCAGACATACATTGACCAACCACTGGACCCAACGACGTAACAACCTNTTAATGTAATTTGCACGGCGAAACTAGATTGCAATGCCACATCTTAAAAAATACGGAATGGAGACAAAAAGGAAGTACGAGACGAATGCGAAGACGGAAGCGATTACGACGACGAAAAAGAGCATAGCCGCTACAACAACAACAACAACGAAAAAGAGCATCAATATTCAAAACTTTTTGGTGAGTTTGTATGCCGTTGCACCAACAACAACATGAAAAAGAGAATGATTTGGAAGCTGAAGGTGAGAATAAATATGAACACGAAGGAAATTGAAGACCAATACGAGTACGATTAAGGCCACGAAAACGTATGAGAAAAAGAATACGAATACGAAGACGAGTATGAAGCAGTTTCTGGTGGTGGCGCCACAGAAGTGAACACCCCAACAGACCCTTGCTAGTGGAGGATCATCTGACCAGGCACGTCGTATACAAGGACGCGGTCCAGACATACATTGACCAACCACTGGACCCAACGACGTAGCGACCTACCAATGCCCGGCATGTGGAGAGTCGCCATATGTCTCTCGGCACCTCTACACATGCCCCGTGAACCCCGCCCCTGTCCTTATGGACAGACCCTGTCGAAGTCGCGCACTTCCTGGGCCTCCCCTTAGCTGAAACGGACACGACAACGTTGACGGATGAACCGACCAGTGTGATCAACGACATTCATAGGGAGTCGGTCACAACCTACCACGACTCCCGGCCTATGAATGCCATGATCGAAGTACAATCACCACCTGTATCAGAGGCTTCAACTGCCAAGAGAGACCCGCTTTACCCGGGCTCAGTGACGGTCTAGATAGTGAAGCCGCTTCAACAGCTACCTGCCCAGACTCGACCCCAACAAACCCAATTAGTTTCCGGCATCAGTGCCCATGAAGGTGGTCCGATTAAAAATTAATTTTTTGGTTTATTTTAAAAAATAAAATAATAATCATTATCTGCAGTCCCTGATGAAAACGAAAAATAGTCCATATTCCTTTGTTTTAGAAATTTAAAAATAATTTATTTTTACTTCTTTTTTTTTGTAGTACTATTAACATTTTTCTTGTTATCGGCTTCACCAGGAATTTTCTAAAGGTGTTCTTACACGATATGTGTTTGCATGTGTACATGCCACTTTTTACATATGGAAATGTCAACATATTGTGTAAAGGAAAATTAGATTCGTTTCTGTTGTTTGTTTAAAAAGCAGATGCACGTACATATNCACGACTCCCGGCCTATGAATGCCATGATCGAAGTACAATCACCACCTGTGTCAGAGACAGAGCTTCAACTGCCAAGAGAGACCCGCTTTACCCGGGCTCAGTGACGGTCTAGATAGTTAAGCCGCTTCAACAGCTACCTGCCCAGACTCGACCCCAACAGACCCAATTAGTTTCCGGCATCAGTGCCCATGAAGGTGGTCCGATTAAAAATTAATTTTTTGGTTTACTTCTTATGTACGCAGCATTTCCCTTTCAGCATGATTTTTTGAGTTTAAATTCAAAAAAAAATAATAATCATTATCTGCGGTCCCTGATGAAAACGAAAAATAGTCCATATTCCTTTGTTCTAGAAATTTAAAAATAATTTGTTTTTACTTCTTTTTTTGTACTACTATTAACACTTTTCTTGTNTACATATCGTGTAAGAACACCTTAAGTAAAAAATTATTATTTTTCAATTCTCTCAATTTTCATATAAAATTCAAATGAAAATAAATCATTTTCACTTATATGGCTTTCGTGAAACTGGCCATAAGTGTACTAAAAATTGATTTAAAATATTAAACAAAACAAAGTTTTATAATTATATAAAAAAAATCCAAGTTCAATTTTTAATTCCCTAAACGTGTTAAAAAAAACAAGTAATATTTTTAAGCAAAAAACACAACCGACTTCAATTCTTTTATACAAATTTTGGAGTACCGTTAATTTCTTCAAGATGCAATGATCGCGGATCTAAACCAAATTAATATGGGACCACCTCGGAGGCACTATCGAAATCGGTTCCAAGTTATGCGGTAACATACATAAAGTCGGTAAAATACTTGACTTTGAACACTTTGTAAAAAGAAAAGCCATAACAATTTTTAAAACTTGCATTTTTACGAATAATTAAACGCCGAAAAACTCGAATATCCAATTAATTAGTGTTGGCCAGGGGCTGGACTCTGTAAGTGTGAGAAAATGTAAAAAATTGTTAATAACACCACGCGACAAAAACCAAAAAATTGCAAAACACACGAACCAATCGATATATGTACATTAGACTGCATCACTCCCCATACAAAAAAAAATCGGTGCTATTTTTCCATTGGAATTATAAAATTTATTATAATTTAAGACGTCCACCAAAATATTTCGGAAAAATATTAAGATTTAAGTGAGCTGGACCGATTTGAAAATACCTCTAAAAATGGAATTTTATATGAATAAAAATAGTTTCTTAAATTTTTTTTTTGAAAAAATCTACTCAAATGTCAAAACGGTTTAGCTCAAAAAAATTGCATAAAAATATAAAAAAAAATAATAAAAAAAAATTGAACGGAATCGTAATAATGAGATTTTTGATGCTGTTTTTTAACTTTTTTCAAAGATTGGCATAAGAAAAACTTTAACAATACAACCTAAACTCTTCCGATTTAGACTTAAGAGGTGTCATTGGAAAGGTTTTTTCTCATCGTTTTTATTTCTTTGCGAATAAATTCATTCAAAGGATGACAGAGAAAGGTAGGATGAACAAATGTTATTCAAAGTTGAATGTGTTGGTATTTGAAAAATAAAAAATTGGCATACGAATGACTTTTTTGGACAGAAATAAAAACAGTGTGAAAATATCTTTCCACTGAGATCCCTTAAGTCTGAATCAGAATAGTTTTGGCCCAGTTATTCAAGGTTTTCGTAAATCAATCTTTGAAAAAAGTAAAAAAACAGCATCAAAAATCTCGTTCTTACGATTCCGTTGAAAAGATTTTTAAATATTTTTATGCAGATTTTTTAAGCTTAATCTGTTTTGTCATCTGAGGGGACTTTTTTCAAAAAGTTCTTTAAGAAACTATTTTTATTCATAAAAAACTCCATTTTTGGAGGTGTTTTCAAATCGGTCCAGCTCACTAAAATCTTAATATTTTTCCGAAATATTTTGGTGGACTTCTTAAAATATAACAAATTTTGCAATCCCGTCGAAAAACTGCAACGTTTTTTGGTGATGCAGTCTACATACATATGTACATATTTTTGTAGATTCACAATAATGAATGTTTAGGTATTGAAAATGGCCTTTTAATGATTTTTAATTTTTTAAGCTAATAAATTTAGAAGGACGAAGTTTGAAAATGCGCTCGTGTATTTTATATTAGTCTTTAGCGTACATACAGTGGCGCTCACCTAAATGGCACACTTATTTTTTACAATATTCACAAAGTTTTACGTGTTACATTTATTTCGTTCATTTTTTATAAAAATAAAGTAGATTCTATAATATAAACCGTATATGTAAGTCAAAGTGTAAAAATTTAAAAAATTAAAAAAAAGTAATCAAAATTTTAAAGTTTTTTCCAGAATTTTAAGAAACTTATTGGGTATGCAGTTTGTAGCTTATTAAATTTTAGTATAGATAGATTTTGTTCATGCATTATATGGGAGAAAATGAGCAACAGCCTTGATAAAAAAATTCTCAAAAATCAACGGGAGTTTTCCGAATTTTCAAACCTGCACATTATCTTACTAAAGTTGAATGGGCTACAAACTGCCTATCCAGTTTATAAAAATTCTGAAAAAGAAGTTTTAAATTTTGATGTTTTTTTAATTTGTTAAATTTTCCTGAACTGTACACAAAGTTTTAAATTTTGACTTATATGGTTTATGTTATAGAATCTACTATATATTTTTATAAAAAATTTACGAAAAAATTTATAATGTAAAACATTGTGAACTTTGTAAAAAAAGTGTGCTATTTAGGTGAGCGCCTCGTATATGTATTTCTATTAAAAATAAAATATTTAAATTTTTCGAGGAATATCAAGAATAAAATTTCAAAAGGACAATTTGGTTGGCTTTGGTTTATTTAATCAGATCAATCCAACTCTTTTGTTAAACAAGTAAGTTTATTCAGTAAGTAAATATCGTTATTTAAATCTGCGATTACCTAAATTTCATATCCATTTTTATTTCTATAGTGGAATTTTAACATTCTTCATTAACTTTTAAAATTTCTATGTATGTAATATGTATCACTAATCCACTAATTTCAGGCATTTCCAGCTGCTCACATAAATCCTCAGCAGAAATCCAAAGTATCCAGGGAAAAGAGCTCCAAATTTGAATAACTTCTTTAAATAGGCGCTAAATTTTAACTATATTATGTATATATGTACATGCATTGAGCCCACATATACATTTTCTTTATTAATTCGGTCATATGAAATAAAATACAAGCTAAAATAATTTTTTCCCATGTAATTAAAATAAAAAGTATTTTAAAACAGCATAAAAATCTGGAATTTATTTTTAAAAGCATCAGAATATTTAATTTTCTTCAAATCTGCACGAAAAATCCTCAAAAACCCCGGCACGTTCATTTTCTCGCAAGCGCCGCAGCAGCAAGAAAAAAAAACGCCGCTAACGAATTCAAGATTTCCACAAGGCGCGCAGAACCGCCCAGCAGGTGGCTGCCGCATCAAATGTTGCACGGTCAGCATGTCGCGATAATGTTACAGATGCCGAGTTGCTAGCGGCATGTTGCTGGCACTACATTACCAGCCATGATTTGCTGGTGGTGCTGCCAGATTGCAGTAAAAGTAAAAATTTAATTTGTGTGAGTTTAAAGCACAAAATGTGGTAAAATCAGGTTCAATTTGGTTAATATAGCCTTTTGCGGCGCTTCAATGTTATAAAAATCCTATAACTGCGCAATTTTTATAATTTTGCAGCGCTATTTTCCCAAAATTTTCGCATTTTAACTACAGGTTAATGACACTGCTTTACCGACTCTAGTACAGTGGCATCGCAAATGCAACCACTAGGAACAGCTGTTCCATGTCAACAAAACCAAAGTAAACAAAATGCTGTGTGGATCAGATTTATCCTTTATTTTCATAATTTTTCAACGTCTGGAAATGTTCGAAAGGGACTAAATTTGTAAATATTAAAAAAAATACATTTCATATTGGTGGAGCCGTAATTGAAAACTGATGCGAGTGAAATTCCACTAATTGTGACATGCTACAGTGGAGTTGGCCGTGGCCTGCCTAATGGCTCTACTCAACTTATTCACAGAGCTTCAGCTTGGATTAAGGATGCGCCGTTTCGAAATATATGCGTCAAATCATACGCCTCATAACGAGTATGATCTTACTCCTTGCGACATTTTGCTGAGTGCCGAAATTGTAATTCACTGAAAGAGGCGGAGCTGTCTGAAATCTCTGAAACGATAATAAGCAAAATGTTAGAATACGTTTAGGCAAACATGTTGCTTGACTTCCAAGATGATTAGAATAATTCCCTGACTCCATAATCAACCCTATTCTAAATCATTCACTAAGAAAAGATATTTTCAAATGCGTGTCAGAACCAAGGCGCCGATTCGGCGAGTCTTTCTAACCATATTGACCGGGCAAACGCACCAGTTAGGTTGTTGGAAACACACTACTGCAAGGAAAAGGGTAACAGCTCATAAATTCGACTGCTTTGAAACAATCTAGGAATAATATAAAAGAATTTGTATTTTTTTTGCTAAAAATAATAAGTTTTAATGAGGAATGCACATGTATATATCGTACAAAGGCTCTATCTCACATCGTTGCTGTAAAAAAACAGTCACTAACTAAAAATCCAAAATTCACTTTTTGATAGAATAAGTATAATGTATTTCTTCGAATTATAAGTCCCCACATCGGGTTATGCAATAAAAAATTTAGTTAGTTACGGTTTTTTGCATTTCAGCAACGTTTTCATGTTATTATGTGTTAGAGTGGTCCAAAAACATTCCAAAATATTCCCTCTTGCCGAAGGGGGTGCTCGCAGTAAACTTTACATTTCTAGAAGCATAAGATTGTCGTATGTTACTTTCGGCAGGTTTTGGGAAATTGTGATTAAAGTTTAATAAAATATCTCGATT
The DNA here is from genome assembly GCF_001687245.7 of Rhagoletis zephyria. Lineage (NCBI taxonomy): Eukaryota > Metazoa > Arthropoda > Insecta > Diptera > Tephritidae > Rhagoletis > Rhagoletis zephyria. The sequence goes on along the minus strand of NW_016157319.1, from coordinate 325,622 downwards.
AGTTTGGTATGACTGCATTATTAACTAAATTTGCACTAAATTACCGATAAAATTGCAGTCAATATCTTGGAAACTAAAGTAGATTTCCAAAAATTGAAAATACCAATCGAAAGATCTTATTTTAAAATATACAACTGAAGCTAAAACTAAAAATCGCCAAAATGGTATTTACGACTATCTTTTATCCAGCTGAGATACATATCTATATTATTAAACGCGCGATATATCAACGCTGCGATCATTTCAAAATTAAATTAGCTGAAAAATATTATAAGCTTCAGTTGTCATGGCAACAGTAGCTTTTTATAAAAAAACCATCATTATTTTTGTCAGTTTCAAAGAGATTCAGTAGCGCATTTCAAGGTTATTGAAATTGAAAGTTGGTATAAATATCACAAATAGCAAAAAGGAAAAAACTAAGGGGATGCCCCATTTTCTACGATGAAAATTTTCCCGCATACAAAATTTGGACCACTCTAATGTACATATATAGATATGAAATAAGAAAGTATATATTTATTATAAATAAAGTATTGGATAGGTTATTTGTTTATGATAGATACTTAAGAACGAATTTAAGGCATATCATTTGGTAGGCATTTATGTAGATATAAACGTATTCACTCCTACATGGCAACATGTATACCGATTTTCATCTAAAAAAACAAATTATTTACAAAACTTTTGCAGGTTGGTTTCTTTTAATCAAATACCTGTAGACTCCGGATCGAATTCGAGAAATGATGTATTAGCACTTATGGAAGGCTGTAAATTATTATCTTCCCCTACCGGTTGTCTTTTAAACTCCATCGCATATTCTTTAAATTTATCCCGAACATCTTCTAGAGTGTATATCAGCACTTCCAGCAAAGTTTTGCAAAATTTTAGTTTGATATCGGGAATGAGAATTGCTGCAATAACTGCATCCCAAGAGTCACGAGTGCAAACTAAAATATTTTTCAAACCTTTGCATTAGCTTTGATTGCATTTGAATATTAGTTTCCGTCAAATATTTCATGTTTTCGGAAGCTAAACGTCGCATTTTTATTTTGATGGACAGTAAAGTTGAAATAAAGTAACCAAAGAACATATTTTGCTCTCTTTGAAGGAAGTCGATAGCTTCTGCGATTGGTTGCATTACTTTTGCATATTCTTCCAAATACTCAATTTCTTCCTCATTGAAAGTAGAAATTTCCAGCTTATAGCATAGTTCACCTAATCTGTTTTTGACTTCTATTAACTTCTGAACCGAATCGTACAATGAGTTCCATCTTGTAACGCAAGGCGTAACCAGATTCGAAGATATAACTGTTTTTATTATTTGCGCAGATTTCGGCCTATTACATTTATTCCATAATTTTGTACACCTGAGTTAGCAAAATGAAAAAAGTTAATATATGTACATGTTGTAGATTTAACCTTACTTCCTTAGAGGGTAATTTTTGATACTATTTTTTCGTTTATACTAAACTACCCTATAATAGGACCATATATGCAAGGTACAATCTCTGAAAATTTGACTGAAATCTATCCAGTAGTTTTTGAGTTAAGTGCAATCATGGAAACGGCTATTATTTTACATATGTAGATAATATATTAAATTCACAGTAAAGGTTGGATTAAAAATAAAGCTAGATCTAAAGTTGAGCATTTCTATTATCGGTTTTTGACGTATGTATGTTTCTTGGTTGTAAACCAATTTAAAACCTTTATTTTAGGCATAATTATAAATTTTAATGCAACCTTTAAATATAAAGTGAGCTTTAAAGTGACAGGTTACTTGAGAAAAAGGCCCTAAGAGTAACAGCGTTACACTTTTTTGTTTTTTTGGAGTTTTTATTATTTTAAAGTTAGCTACAAATAACGCAACTTTGGATTAGCGTTTTCCACTTGCATATGTAAATTGGCTATCTTCGCTTGGCTAGTTTCACTAAAAGTTTAGTGATGGTGAGTTTTTTCTAACTATTACTAAAGTTTTAGTGATAATGCAATTGGTTTTTCACTATCACTAAACCTTCAGTGATAGTGAAATTTTTTTTTCACTATCACTAAATTTTCAGTGATAATGAATTCTGCATTTTAACTATCACTGAATATACAGTGATAGTGCAATTCAGTGGTAGTGCAAAAATGCTCAACCCTGATATTTATTTGCCGTAAGTGCTGAAGTCGAAAGTAATTGGAAGTCAAGTGAGTACTTTTTAACCGACTTCCAATGCGAATACATGTGTAGAGGATGCAATTTTTCACACAATTTAGATAAGTAATTATCTCAATTTTATTAATTGAGGTATTAAAAAATACTCAATAGCTAGATGACGTATTTTCTTTGTAGTCCTACGAATAAAAAATAACACTGTAGGGCATCAACAAAATAGTGCCAACATTAGTATCAATATGTGGTAGTCAAGCGGCAAAGGATTTTGCTCTACCCTATTTTAGGGGAGTTGAATTTATCTTTTTTTTGTTATCATCGTCAAAGCACAAGACCGCCAGCGAAAATCCAGGCGCGGTACTAAATATATGCCGTAAGGTACAAGTGTCCGGCATATATTTAGTATGCCCTACAGTGTTATTTTTTATTCGTAGGACTACAAAGAAAATACGTCATCTAGCTATTGAGTATTTTTTAATACCTCAATTAATAAAATTGAGATAATTACTTATCTAAATTGTGTGAAAAATTGCATCCTCTACACATGTATTCGCATTGTTGTTCAACAAAATTATATGTATGTATGTATAAAAACCAGGGTCGGTAATCATTATGAGTAAAATAATTTAAATCAGCATTTAATCATTATTTTATGATTTTTATTTTTTCGCTCAAAAATAATAATTATTATTGATTTAACTTTTTTTGCTCAACGGAAAGTATTATTACTTGTTTTTTATTTCTTTCGATATAATGATAATAATGATTTATTTGTCCGCTCAGAGATAATAATTATTATTGAGTTTTATTTTTCCACTTAAATATAATGATTATTTATAAAATTGAAAAACCCATGCAGACGGAACTTACTGAAATTTTGACCTGAAAACTTTGGGACTTATTCCTTTTATTAGGGTGTCACTATCTCTGAAAAGGATACGACAGAAATCACACTGGTATAGCTTTGAGTTTTTTGAATGATCATTATTCTTGAGTGAAAAAATCAAACTCAATAATTATTATCTTTGAGCGAAAAAATAAAAATCATAAAATCATCATTGTTATTGATCGAAAAAATTCAAATCATGTATTAATAATAATTATCTTTGAGCGAACAATTAAAACTCAAATATTAATAATTATTTTTGAATTTTATTGGTTAAACTCGAAAAATAAAAATCATTGTAAATTGCAGTAGGACGTATGAACATAAATACGTGAGAATAGTTAAAATTGTTTTACGACGATTACAACTTGGATATTTTTTCGGTTAGAACTAGGGCTGTGCGATTAATTGATTACTCAAAATTTTAATTAATCATAAAGTAAATAACTCAATTATTCGATTAATTGGAAATTATGATTACTCAAAAGTTCAGTTACTCGAGTAATCAAGGTTTTTGATTAACCAAAAACAAAAATATTTGAGTAATTTGCTTTACGATTAATCAACATGTTGAGTAAAATGAGTAATCAACATTTCAACTCTTTACATATGTATAAAGTAGTTAAAGTTCCTTGATACTTTGAAACCAACGTTTCTGTTTTCAAAAATTAAAACAAAAATTTTTTTTCATATACAGAATGTAAAAAAGAAAATAAGCATTTTCCAAAGTTCAAGTAACTCGATTAATCATCGTTTTGAGTAATCAAAATCTTGATTACTCGAGTAATTGATTAATCGAATAATTGATTAACCAACTTGCTCGAGTAATCGAATAATCGCACAGCCCTAGTTAGAACTAAAAAAAAATTATTATTTTCCGTCCCTAATAAAAACATTTGTTTACCGTGTTATAAAAAGCACATATGTAATTATGTATGTAGTACATATAAGTCCACAAATTTATGAGTGCATACAGGACCGTCGAGAGAAAACTCGTAAAATCACGGGCCCCTGACCATAGAGTGTATTAATTTAAAATCAATGTGATCAATTGAGAGTTTTCCGATGTAGCGTTTCTTTAACGTTTAAAAGCCTATAACCACCAGGAAGCAGTTTCTAGCGGATATATCGAAAAATATTTGTTTCTATAATGATTTTTTTTTGCTATAATACAAAATCAGTTAACAAACTCAACGAAATCATAAGTCTGTCATTATTACAGGACCCGTAAAATCCGAGGCCCTCTCTCTCTCTCGACGGGCCCCGTGCATACTACGAGTATGTTGATATGTATGTATGTACTAAATAAATAGAAGGATATACAATATATAATAAATGACCAAAGTTAATGTCAGCCACCTCAATTAACTATATTCAACACGTAAGCTAACATTTATTTGTTGCGATTAATCGCATGCACATGCATGTACGAGTATTTATGGCGTAGGCGAATCCATATAGACGGTAGTCCTGTACGAATGATTGAACCGGAAAGTGCCGTTAGTAGAGCGGCAGTTATTGTCAAGCGTGCGCGATTTTTACACTTTGTACGGCGGTACATACAATTGCATACATATTCAGTTGAAAAAGCACACATATAATTTAACAGAAATTGGACAATAATAACAATGTTCATATCATATGCAATATAACACGCTATACAGATAACACAAATACAAGTGTATACATACNATGTAAACAAAAATTATATCAGCTGTTCGTCTAACTTGCAAGTTTCTGCAAATTTTCTGTTCGCGTACTATTTTGGATATTTCTCTCTTGTGAGCGAACAGATGACATTTCGCCGGAATTTGGCAGTTGGTTGGTTTCTGTTGGAGATTTTAAACGAACGCACCTAATGTCAAGCGTGCGCGATTTTTACACTTTGTACGGCGGTACATACAATTGCATACATATGCAGTTGAAAAAGCACACATATAATTTAACAGAAATTGGACAATAATAACAATGTTCATATCATATGCAATATAACACGCTATACAGATAACACAAATACAAGTGTATACATACATACATAGCATTGGCATGTAAAAATGCATTAGCCCAATGTGCATACGGAATATAAGTTAATAGCACAAATTGTATGGGTACAACCTTACATGCATACAAATCCGTACATATGTATGTACATGCATTCGTGTACATAAGTACATATGCAGGTATGTTTTGCAAAATTCATGGAATTCACTCTTTTGTCTTTTCCGAGTGACAAGCGCGTCCTACGGTGGCATTGATTTTGTGGCTAACTTCTCATTCGAGTAGTCGTAACCGCAAACTGCAGACAAATGTTCCTGTTGACGGAAATTGAATCATACATACATGTCTTTGACAGTACATAGTAAGTATAGCAATCACAAGATGCCATTGAATGCTTTCAAAGTGTAACGTGCGACTGACTGTGAAGGACGAACGGGTTTAAATACATATGTATGTACGTAGGATATGCATACCATTGTACGTATGTATGTATTTAAAACGCATGTATGCAAGTTTAATCTACAGGAAATTGTCATAGTTTTGATTGCAATGGACACTTATCAGAAATCGATTGACAACGGGAAATTATATCAAATAGTAACAGATACATATGTATGTGTGTATTAAGTAGATGTGGCTACATTTGAACTTTACAATTCGAATAGTGATTAGAAAAACGTTTATATATACTAAGTGAAGAAAAAGATACGATTACAAGGCGGACAAAAAACGCTTACCCCCCAAAAAAAAAGCGTATAAGCGCTTTTGAATATGGGCTGTTCAACTTCTGCGCCAACTGTCTTGGATACAAACAAAGAAGGAACGCTTTCAGCTAACAAAGTTAACGACAACAAGGGCAGTTCAAATATGTGTGACAAGGCAAAGATTGAAGATATGGAGGCAAACAAATATCGTAAGTAAATACATAAACGTAAGAAATCTAGCTACATACATATAGTACTTAAACCTACTAGAAAAAGTTTCCGTAAAGACAATTTTTTTAAATTTCATAATGGGCACGCAAAAATCGCCGAACAACGTGAACTTACTTTTGGGTTATAAATTACGGAGTTTTTCAAGATCAAGTAATTTTTTCAAGATATTTTCGTTTTAAATTTGCATTGCGAACGAAGAAAAATTCAAACTTTAACATGGAAAATGCTACTCATACGCCACGTATGAGTATGTACGAGTACGGCCACGTACGCTATGGCGTATTAGTAACATTATTTCCTGCTTCTATTTCATACAAAAAATTATTGCACATTTTCATATGACCATTTAAAAGTTGTTTATCTATCGAATTTTATCATTAGTAGCTTGATTTTTAGCAAAAGAACGGGCTTTAATACAAATGAAAGAATTACAATTTTATTTTTTTTATTAAAGTTTATTATTATTTTTTTATTAAAATTTCTTGGGAAAACGACCCGATCTGGAAAACCGGTATACAGACCCATGATCTACGACCCAAAATTAAGTTTACGTGTCTCAGCGTTTTTTGTGTCATTGCACTGTATGAAAAATCTCAAGTTTGTGAGCTTTTTTAGTAATTTTTCTTGAAGAAATACATATGTATAGTGGCGCTCACCTAAATAGCACACTTTAATTTTTTACAATATTTACAATGATTTACGTGATACATTTTTTCGTAAGTTTTTTTTACAAAATTATAGTAGATTCTATAACATAAACCACATACATAAGTCACAGTTTTAAACTTCGTGCACAGTTCAGAAAAATTTTACGAATATCAAAAAAACTGCATCTAAATTTTCAACTCTTTTTCAGAATTTTTAGGAACAGTTCAGGAAAATTAACAAATTTCAAAAAAATTTTAACATTTTCAAATTTTTTTTTTAGGAATTTTTAGAAACATATTGGGTATACAGTGCAGGTTTGAAAATTCTGAAAAATCTCGTGCATTTTTGAGATTTTTTTTGTCGAGGGTGTTGCGTATTTTCTTCTATATAAATAAAATAAAATAGATTTTGTTCATACGTTATATGGGAGAAAATGCGCAACACCTTCGACAAAAAAACCTCAAAAATCATAGGGATTTTTTAGAATTTTCAAACCTGCAGATAATTATACTAAAATAAAATGGGCTACAAAACTACATACAACATATTTCTAAAAATACTTAAAAAAAAAATTTTAAATTTTGATGACATTTGTTAAATTCTCCTGAACTGTGCACAAACTTTTAAACTTTGACTTATAAGGTTTATGTTATAGAATCTACTATATTTTTATAAAAATTAACAAAAAAAAAATCGATCACGTAAAACATTGTGAATATTGTGATAATTAAAAGTGTGCTATTTAGGTGAACGCCACTGTATATACACGAGCATTTTTTTCTTGCGAGGTGTAAACTGATTCTAACTGATTCTGATAATTTCTTTTAAATTTATTCGACGTCATTTTATACGAATTATTCCTTTTTCTTGAAAGCTGTATACTAAGCTTAAGAGAGTACCCCTACCATTTTTAAATATTTTTAACTCCTTATGATGCAAAAAGTGAAACTAAATCGTTAAATTTGACTTTCACCCACCTACCACAGCCGCTTCAGAAGCATTCATCATACCACTGAACGACGCGGTCGAAACAAAAGTGTACACCGCTGATGCGCCAGAAGCAAAGGATTTACTCGCAGCGACTGTGAAAAAACAACCGCCCAAGCGTATACAAGAGCTAATAGAGCAAGCGGCAGAAAATGAAGCGACCGCTGTTAATTTACAAAATTTAGAGGAGAAACTCGAGAAGGCCGAAGAACGTAGAAAGGAATATTTGCAACAGAAAATTGAAACCATACAAAAAACAACACAAATGTTGACAAGAAGTAGCAGTAGAGAATTGTTGGAGAGGGAAAAGCAAGATGAGCCGGATGTTGATGGCCAAATGGAGAAGGAGCACAAAAATGACAATCATGCTGAATATGGCCAGGGGAAAAAATAGTATGTTCTTAATTTGAAATATGTATGTAGTATTAGTATGAAGTAGATTTTGTACGGCATGAGAAAGTAAAAACGCCTAAAAATATGTTTAGTTAAATATTCGATAAATTCAAAACAGTGAAAAAGAAAAAATTATTTATGGGTTTGTATGAGTAAATGCGCTTACTTGACTACATAAACTATTTAGATATTAAATTTTTTTGGCAATTACAATAATAAAGTTGTGAATATTAATAATTTTAAAATCAACTTAATTACCCAATTTCATAGTCACATTCCATTACGGCGAACGTTCGAAAATTACCTTCGATAGTCAATATGAATATTGTACTGAAAACGATATTATAACCAACCTTATTTTTCCAACATTCAAAGTATTTATATTGGCAAAGGGTTTAAAAAAGTGTAAGTTAATAACTGACGGACGAAAAAAAGGCTAAAAATTATTATTTTTTTTCTGATATGACACAGATGTGAAGTTTATGAAAAACATTTTTATTTCACATACATGCGTAAAGTACATATTGTTACCTTAATTCACGAAAGTTCCTAACCAACTCTTTTTCGAAACTGCGTTTTTTACAGATTTTGGTAGGATGTATTAAAATACACCTTCAATGAAAGTTTTAAAGTGCTAATACCAAAAACAACGTAGTTACATGCCACCTTTTAAAAAGCCCTACCTATTTTTTATACTCTTTTTTATAATGCTTTTGCTTCTCCAGTAAAATAAAAAATTTATTGGTTGGCATTTGTGAATTAAGCTAACGATATGTACATGCATATAATTTTTAAGAATAATTTCCATAAAAAAAAAAGTTACGCAATAGGAGTCATACACTAGCCGCCTCTTTTCCAGATGGTGTACAAATTACAAAAAAATGTCTTATCGAAGAAGGCAGTAGCTATAGCGCTAAGCAGGAACATAAATTTTAAAATTTTATTTGCAAAAACGACAGTAGGTTAAAGAAAACCATGATAAAAACATAGCAAGGTAGAACCGTTCTCTCAAGTTGTCGGCCATGATTTTTTTTTTTTGAAGTTTGCCAACATTTTAAAATCATATAAAAGTGAAAATAAAAAATTTAAATTGTTCAAAATTGTTGTTGGTTGAGATTGAAAATGAAAATGTGAGTGTGAGTTTGTTAGTAAATTTAAAAATTAAATTCCCTATAAACATTTTGGTTGAACGTTCGAAAAGTACCTTCGATATCCAATGTGCATATCGAACTGAGAACGAACTCATAACCAACCTTGGTTTTCCAACGTTCAGAGTAAATTTGAAATACACTCGAAATGGGTTCGAAAAAAAATTAAAACCATAGTAACAAGAGAGAAAGTGAAATCCAGCTCATTCTCGAAGGAAAATATAAGACAATCGCTCTCTCACAATAAAATTTCAATTCGATAATGGGCTGGATTTCGTATTCATAATGAAGGGAAAATACATTGGATAACGAAGGTGCCGTTTTGCTGGAGAATGCCTTAGTTCTCGAATCGAATACTAACCTATTGCACATTCGTTATCGAAGGTAAGACTCGAAAAAAAGATTGGTTTTCCAATCA
>NW_016157319.1:282585-303252 GCF_001687245.7 Rhagoletis zephyria | reverse complement strand
CGAGCTTCTTCTTCGATTTGTGGCGTGCGCTTTAATGTTGTCACACAAAGGTGAGGGAGCTATAGTTTTATGGGGACTCTGAACAGCGATTGTATTTTTATGAGAAGCAGTTATTCATAGCAAGATATCCTTGGAGATTTGCCATTGCCTGCCAAAGGGCGACCGATATTAGAAAAACACTTTTTTATGTTTTATTTCTTGGTGTTGGTCGGAAACTGGGCTCGAACCCAGGCCCTGCGGATTATATTGACGGTTAGAGTCCTGTTATAAAAACAACGAATCTATACTTAAAACGAAGTTTTTCAAAAATTCTGAATTTTTCGTTGCATCGAAATTTTGTTATTCCATAAATATAACGAAACTATAGATATACCTAAGAATTTCCACTTCGTTATATCGAGGTTTAACTGCATTTATGATTCTTAGAGTCTGCAGCTGGCATATATTTGAATAGAAATAGTAAAAAAGACTGTGTTGCAACAGTGTTGCAAATTTTCATCAGTACGACAGTTATGTCGCTTTTATTACGTGGCTCGAACAGGAAATCTCATTCCTCTAGTATTTCTACAATGGACTGAAGTGGCTTCGACTTAAATGAATAAAAAAATGTACATAATTTTTATAAATGAACTACAGTGTTTTGGGTGCCAAAGGTAATACAAATAATTCCTCCACTTGACATCACCATAGACATCATGAAGAGTTAGAACGGATTACTTTAGACTAGTTTTCTATTTATGCTGAAATAAATTAGCCTTCCACAAAAAAATCTCAATAAGCAAGCACTAAATTTTGTGAAAAAGATAGTATAGTAAAATGTTGAGGTTTAAATAACTAGAAACAGTGTTCACCTCTCTTTTGCTCCAGTCGATACTAGTCACAGCTTTCGTCATCAAATTGTTCGTATGCGCTATAAAAAGCGAAATTAAAGAAAAAATGGAGGGCCAAAAGGCCTAAAAGTATGCTAATCGAAACAAGAAGTAGAACAAAACTGAATGCATTTTGAAATTCGCAGATATGTATGCACAAATTAATTTGCGAATCAAACGTACATATGTACATACATATATGTGTATATGTAGATATGTATGTATATGTCAATGCTTTTCTCAGCACATAATACCTTTTGCTTTGCCTTTCAGGCGGAAACTTCACTTCCAATTCAATACATCCGATATGGAGATCGATTCGATGCGTCAAACTGCATTTGTAAATGTCACCGGATGTCGCTTGGTGGGTTGATATGGTATGGTTGATATTGGTATGTATACCACGGTTGCCACTGTTGGTTGTTTCCAACCAACTTTGGTTTTATTTATTTTTATTTTTATTTTTGTAGTTTTTTCTCTGCTTTGGCTTTCGTTTTTTTTTAATTAGAACTTAGCAAATTTTTTCTTCACAAAAAGTATTATTGCATACCGAATGCCAAAAATGAATAAACGAATTTTTCAAATTCCTATTTTTAATGTAACATGTTTTATATGCACATCTAAAAAGTAAAAAATGTAATTAAAGCTTATTTCCAACAAAATTAGTGAAGTCGTTTTTAATGTGACTGGTCTAAGACTTACACAACAATAGTGTTTTAAGGCTTTTGAGATTGAGAATACGGGAAAAATAGTTTCGTTGGATAAAAAAATTTCCTTGACATTTCAAATGACCTTCAAAGGGAGGAGGTTTTCAAGTTTTTCCTTTTTTGACCTGAAAATAATTTGCAGTGAACTTTTTAAAAAGTTTTAACAACACATTTTTGCTCCTCATGCTTCCAGGAATCCTTTTCCATGGTCGCAGGAATCGAAAAACGCATTTTAATTTTTCTTTATGAATTCATGACTAGCCGTGCTCGTTCTCGAGATATTAGAATTTGTCACGAAAAAAGTTCAATTTCCACACTGTGTGGCGTTATTGTCGAAGCTTTTAAAAATGTTTTACTGTACGAATCGCAACATATTCGGAAATACGTACATTGGCTAAGTTCCAAGAGTAACTGAGAAAATACTACTTTTGGTTAACTCATAGGTTATTCACATTCGAATGGGTCACACGAGAATTATTATTTTTGACCTAAAAAGAAACTTGACAGGTGGCGCTAAGTGGTGCCGCCCCATCAATTCTTTCGAAAAACATAGAAGTTGATGTAGGGCTTTAATTTTTTCTATGTAATATTTGTAGACACAAATAAGGAAAAAACGAAAAATGGTCGTGATTGGTTTATTTTAAAGCATACCTCCCATACAAACCTTCTTCAAAATCGCCTTAAAATGCTATAAAAAGCGCATCGATGAGAATATAACTCTGAAATTTCGTCTATCTGTTCATAAATAATAATATTATAAGTAAACAAACTAAAAATGGGTATGGTCGGTTTATTTTAAAGTGTATCTCCCATACAAACCTAACCTCAAAATCGCCTAGGAGTACCGAAAAAAACGTACCAATGAGAATATGACCCCGAAATTTTGTCCATCTGTTTATAATACTACGATAAGGGAACACTCTAAAATGCAGGAGATCGTTCGCAACAAAATTAAAAAAAAAACAACGCCAATTCGTAAATTGCACTTATTCAGATTATAAAGCTCAAAATTTTCATCAAAATTTGTTGAATTTTCCTAAATTTTGTGGTAAGTTTGCAACCTTGATTTATATGGTTTTGGCTAAAGCTTCGACAATATTTTTATAGAAAAATAACAAAAAAATTAGCTTGAAAACATTCTGAATATTTAAAAAAAAATCAACAAGTGGACACTTGTTTGAGACATTGTATTTATGCGAAAAGTATTTCCGATAATTTAGTTTAAAATGTCTTCAATTTACCCAAGAAGCACACGATTTATAGAGATATATTCAACCCCGCCTAGCTAACGTATGATCGTAAATATAAGGCAAGGTAAAAGGAGTCCTAAAGTAGACCAAATATTGCGACTCAACGGTTTTCACGCGAAAACTCTTTTTTCACCTCTCTCTTTTTACATAACTTGCATACACGTATAAATACTTATGCAGTATATTTTAAGAGATTTATATTTTACACTAATCCCTTCCTTATCCTTTGTTTGTTTGTATGTATGAAAGTGAATTTGTGAGAGGTATGCCGCTCCCTTAATGCATGCCACTTTTGCTAATGCATTTTTAATAGCCTACAAATAGGCGCCCCACCTGCATAGCTCTTAATATTCAATATAAATATGTAGTCTATTTGCAGGAGTTGCGACCGCACTACAAACACTTATGAACATACAAATGTACAAAGGTGCAATACATACATACCTACCGCATTGTGATTGTAGTTATGCCAGCTGCCGCTGCCAATATTTCTGCTACTGATACTGCTACCTCCACTGCTTCAGCCAACATTTTCGCCTGTAGTTGGCCGTTGTTGTTGTTGTTGTTGTTCCTCTTATCGTCGTTATGCTGTCGTTATTCATGCAATGTGCTCGTCGCATTGCTGCTTTTGTCTGCGCCACAGTTTGACAGTTCATTTTACATGCACATAAAGGAGTTCCTGTCTTATCCTGTCCTACTGCCACACTGCCATACTGCCAAAGTGTGACACACGTTCGCCTTCACGCCTGCACTCCGCTCGTGCATTCGTCTTGTCACACCAACACCGATGTGCGCGGATGAGGATGCGAATGATTTTGTTTTGCTTTTGTTATCGTATGATAAATAATACAATCGTGTCGACGCTGTTGTTGCACGAATCTTAATGTGTGATGCTGTTTGCGGTGGTCTTAAGTGGTGTTTTGATATCGTTATTGTTTTTTTTTTTGTATTATTTGCAGTGAGTTGCTTTTGTGGTTGTTGTTGTTGCTACTGCCATTGTACTAGGCCTGTCCTGTCGTAGCTGTGCACTGCTATCGCCACACTTTACTAATTCACAAAGTTAATCAAAATGAGAGCACTGGAAACAGACACTTACATACACAAGCGCACGCACGCGCGTATAAAAGCACATACGCGTATACACAAACATCCACACTCGTACTCAGGCGAAGAAGAAAGGACAAGTGTATGCATAGAGGTCCGTACAAACTTATGTATATGCATATGTTCCTGCTATCGACAAGTTTAACACCACAGCAGTGACAGGAGCAGGAGCAAGAACGGCGGTAGCTTTTTAGTAGCAGCCACAACGCACATAAATACATATTAACACATATGTTTGTGGATTAAATGCAGCCACATACATACATATGTAAACGTTTGAGCCTGATGTGTACGAATCTGCACACACTTTCGATTGTCCTGCCTCGCCTATAGCAGTTGCCGCTCCCTAACAGCCAACTACATTCATACCTACATACGCTTTATATCTAGCGCTGCTAAAAGTATGCTACATATAAAAGCAAACAGATTTTAAAATTTTTTCACGCTTGCCTTTCTTTAACTCAGTTGCACACATGGTATGTATGTAAGTACGTTTAACCATCTCACTTTGTTTAATTACATTTTATCATTACATATATTACCTCGATTCAATTTTTTTTTTAAATTTTTCGTACATAAATCTTCTGCTAATCCACATCTCTACCCATGCACAAGAATATACATACATACATACTCTACATATATCGATGTATAACACCAACACTAGAACATTAATTTAGCTAAATGGCCTGACAGGCTTGGCTGCGGGTATCCTTATTTTTCCTGCTTTCTCCTCAAATAAATTCTCATGCATTTTTTTCACATTTTCTCAATAACTTTTCAACGAAAAACTGTAGCAGGTACATTTATGTACATTATTTTGATTACACACTTTTCACTACAAACTACTTTTGCGTTTGGCTTCTTTTATGTAAATCACATTGATTTAGCTTAGAATAATAAAATATATATGCCCATTATATATGTAAGTAAATAGTTAAGTATCTTTTCGCCTAAATGTATTCACGCTTATTATAAAACTCAAGTTTATTGCTTCAAATCTCATCCGGGACTGAATGTGTACCATCAACGGAGCGAATAATCAGTCTTTAGTCCTTTCATTTGACTCTCTCTCTCAAGCAGGATGCTGTGCGCTGTATGCTTGTGTTTATGCCCACATATTTGGGTGGGTGCGCTAGCAAGTGTCTATTGGAATTTACAACTCAACTCTGTATCCATTACAGTCATGCTCTCTTTCGCTCTCTCGCTCTCACATGCTCTTACTCTATTGCTCAGTCATTAGTAAAGTACGAAAGTCTCGTTGCATTTGCTTATTCCTGTGACTACTTGAGGGTTGGGTTTGCGGAACACAGCAAACGCTTTTAATGAATGAATGAATGAATTTCAGATTCAAACGAATGTTTCTTCTGATTGGACGATGTGTTGTTGGCTCTCAATGATTCTTATTCTTTAGTCGCGACTCGGCGAGCTTTAAGCTACGTATTTCCAGTATGTTGCATTGCATACTTTCAGGCTATTCACCATGTTATTGGAACAAAAGCTTAATATTTGAATTTTGAATAATTTAAGCGTGCAAAAAAAATGTTGTTTTATGTTCATGCAATCTTTATTTTAGTGCTAAGGTTTAACTGCATGGCACGGAGGACGATAATTTTTGCTACTTTAAGTTTTCGAAACCTTACCCGGTGGTTCTTATGGGCACGTTAATACAATGGAATAAATAGTTTCCGCATGAATTGGCACTGCAAGTGTATCTTCAAAAGCAACACAACTAAAAAAAAATTCAAGTCGATTTCGGTGCATAAATCAACTCGGGAATTTATCTCCAATTAATGCAACAATTTTTGGTTTCATGATTATATTCTCTAACTAGAAAACTGTGCCACCCACAAGCAGTTGTATTTTCGGATCTGATCATTGAGTTGTACCTCTTTTGAAAATGGTGTGCGATATGAACACAATTTTTCTACGCATAAATTGCTGATGTGTCTCAGCCGTTTTTATCGGATTCTATTTGAATGTGAATATTCGTTCTGCACCACATTTACGAACATTTTGTTTCAGCAAATCCTCAGAATTGCTGCGAATAGGTGTATTTAAAGCATATGCTACGATCATAGCTATAGTTCAGTGATAGCATAAGCGTAGACAAATCGGACTACGATGGATTCAGTGATAGCCCTGTTAGATTCGTACACGTAAGTGGACATGGATCACCTATACCCTCTGAAGCCGCACACAAAAAATATCGATTCGCTGCACTAAGCACGAAGCATTTCTTGGAGAAAAGCCAGATATATGGCTAGGTAGATTTAGCTTGTCAGCGCTTTATGGTTTAAGTGTATTTGAACGTTCTGTATTAAAGAATTTTTTTAAGTAAAGGGCATATGTACATATATAAATATTCCTGAATCCATTGTAGACTCTATGTTCGAAAGATCTACGAATATCCCTTAAATATAGTAGTTTGCATATCGTTACCTTAATTCAAAAATGCCCTAACCAACACTTTTTTTTTGAAATTGTGGTTCGCACAGATTTTGGTAGGACTCGTAAAATACACCTCCAACAAATTTAAAGTGTTAGTATCAAAGATATGGGAGTTGTACCAATTTTTTAAAAGCCCTATCTTTAGTTTTGTATATACTTTTTATGTTTTATGTTTCTTCTGTTAAATAAAAAATTTTCTGGGACTGATGTGATAGTCTGACAGACTATAGCATTGCTTACTGACAAAGCCTATTTTTCTACATATAGTTGATTTATATGACTATTCCAGTAAGGAGCATTTAAAATATTGATAGAATTTCAAGTTTAAATCAAAAAAAATAAAAATGATCCTATATATATATTTTTATCTGGAAAATTTATGTATGAGAGACACGTCAGTATAATAGGTAAACTTCGGTCACGTCAGTAGCAGAGAGTTAAGGTAACGATAAATACTCGGATTCATTCCACGATGGATTCAGTAATACCAAAGTTCATCTTTTTATGAAATTAGGCATTTTACAACAAAATCGAAAACCGCAGAAAAACTTCACAATTTCACTGTCCGACATAGCAATTCACATTAACTGCACACATCAACTTAATGAAAGGTTATTGCAAACCAAAAGAACAAAGCTTAATCCTGTGACCAAATCTTAAGTTTATTTGCGACTTTCCGTATTTAAGAATTACATAGACACAATATCGGAAAAGAGTAAACGTTTAAATTCATTTGCTGAAATCTTCGAAATACATTTCACTATATTCATACTTTGTTCTAACTTTTTATCTGAGTCGGTTTATTTATCGAAATGAAGCATTTAGTTTTTGTTCTCAATATAGTTTGTATAAAAATCAAGACGGCCACCTTGTTAGCCACAGCCAAGTTGGCAGTCACTAAAGCATTTATAAATAAAATGTGAAAACATAACTAAATTGCCTAAAAGAGATATCGTGATTTGTTGTTTGTTGTTGCTACTTCTGCTGCTGCTTTTTCCCCAATGTATTTGTTTGCTATTAACCATTTTAATGGGCCATGAGGTTATTGTTTTGCTACTTAGGATACAATAAAACTGCAACGCCTTACAAAAACAATAATCCTTCAAGCTTTACCAAATATCTGAGATAGACAATCCAAAGCCAAAAGTTTGCTTAATGCTTTGCCAATAATATCGATGCCAGTTGGCGCGCATTGCATCAAATTCGGATGCAGGAATGCCCGTTTGTTTAAGCTTCATTTGGGTGGTGTTTTTCTGCAAAGCCAAATTGGCATTATATATTGTGTCCTCGGAAAAAAATGCTATAACCATAACAAGGGAAAATTAACTTACCGCTTCCTCTAAATCTATCACAACTTCAGAGTAGTGTCCAGAAGGCCAATTTTTAAGTCTCCAAGATTGTATTATTCTTTTCTCTGGTACTAGCTCTTCAAATTTTCCACGCACATTGCCGCCGTACAAAACGAATCTGTAATGTATAATTTGTTGTTATACTTCCTTTCTATGTACCAAAACCTTAGTATCTACTTACTCGCCGCCACGAGAAGCATCTGACTTAGCTGGTGCACGTGTGAAAGCTGTTAACATTTCTTCTTTTGTTAACGCATTGTATAAATCGTTTGCACAACAGTTGAACTCTTCAGTTATTTTCAATGTTTTCACGTCCAGCTTACAGCCAACGTTATTGGTGTTATCACTAGATTTCACTGAATTTACATTATTTAGTAAATTATTTTCTGCTGAAATACTAGATCCAGGTTGCTTAGCCTTTGGTGTGATGGTGGTATTTTCTTCACCCTTCTTTGGAAGTATCAAATTTTTAGAATATTCTTCTTTTAACTCTTTAATATACAACTCCAACTGTTTTCGAATAACATCTCGTCCAATATTATACATGAACTGTTTCAAGTTCTCAGACTCATCGTTGGATTCGTCAATTGTAATGGTTATCTCAATGTCACCAATGTCGTTCTCCTCCGACAAATTCGGAATAGTTATTTTGCCTTTGTGCTCTAGTTTACTATTTTTCAATAATTTACCCGTCCACTTAAGTACCAATTTCCATTCATAGAAAAATATAAGTTTCCCCTTGCGATTGTTAACCGTGGCCTCACCACTACAATCATCAATCTTATCGACCACACATTCGATACCCTCCTTCTCTGTAACATTTAACATTAATGAGTTCGTTCATCATTCCAACAAAGTTCTGAATGAAAGTACATTTGGAATTGACTTACCAATTTTGAGACCTTTCAATAATTGTGCCAAACGCTCCTTGGACCATGGCGTTGCGTTTTTCTCAGTCCAATGCCAATTGTTGACATTCGTTGCGTCAGGTCGTTCTTCAACAATCCAACGTGGATCACCTTCACCCCACTTAGCCATTTCGATTTATTTATTATAAAAAGAGTTAAATTTGTTAAATGCTAATTATTTTACAATTTAAAAACCAAATTTTAGAAGATTTTACGAAATTCGCTGGGCAATCAATCCACTATGAAATCACGTTCCGTACGGTTGACAAGAGAAATGAAAATCGAGAATATTCGCGTATAAACTGACAGCTGTTCGAGGATGCCGGATCGTTTGTGATGTAGAAATTATTATAAATGGATATTCGTACGTCACGAAAGCGAATTCAATCGAATATTAAATGATAAGTTTAGTAATACATAGCAACACTACACTTTTTGACTGGGTATTAGACAAAACCAATTTTTTTTTCAAGATTCAAGAGTAAAAGTAATTCCTCCGTTTTTCGAAGTTAGCCTCCGATATCGAGATATGGGCCTTCGAAGTTTGAGATAAGAGCTTCGGTAAAAAATTTAGTTTTAAGTATTGCTTGTAAATAACTTAAAATGTAAAAATTTAGACCTAGTCCGCCTTTGCTCTTATTCAAACGGTATGCAACTTTTTTTGTGCAAACTTATATTATAGCACTTAAAAATCTGTTCAACATTTTTATTAATAAATGCTTTTTAATTTTCGCAGATCTGGCCTTTCACCCCCTATAGCACCTGTAATATAAGTTTGCACAAAAAAAGTTATATCCAGTTTAAATAAGAGCAAAAGGCGGACCACGGCCATATTTTTACTTTTTTCGTTGTTTACATACAATAATTAAAAGTATCTGTTTACCAAAGGTTTAACTGCGAAAAACTGAGAAATTACTCTTTTAATTATGACTCCATCACTTAAAAACAATTGGTTTGGTCCCAAGAATGATAGAATACAAGACTGCGCCGATTGCAGCAGAATTCGTGAGAGTAATTTTGGTGAGACCCACGACAGTCGGGNGTTAGTTCTTAGCTCCCAGCATGTTCGGGTTCGAATACCGTCAGAGGCAACATATAATTTTTAATTTTTGTCTTGGTTTTTATTAATTTCGAAAAAGTATTTGAGAAGTGAAGAACACAAACGTGTACAAACGAAAAAATATAGCACCAATGCCATTGTTATTATGTTGGAGTAGTTTTGTGCTACTCTGATGTAATGCGGGGATGGAGTATATGGTCCTGCCCTAGGACATCGCAATGTTAATTGGACCATATTTTTTATATGAATTGTGGTTAATTTTGGAGTACTCCTTGGTCCTTAGGGAGTACTCTTTACACGCATGCATGGAGTAGTCGCGATTTTTGCAGGGCCACTGACAGTATGGACATCAGCGTATAATTTGTTAGTGTAATTGTTTACTTATATACGGCCCACACCACCTTGTTAAATACGCCTTGCTTTTACTGGTTTTCCGTTCTCGTACCCAAAAAACCTGCAAAGTAGGGGAAATTGAGAGAGCGAAATGTGAAAGAGAGCTGCAAATTTCTGCTGGAAAAATTTTTCCCAGCTAAAACTTGCAAGCAAGAAAATCAGCTGACCACAAACACATGTTTGTAAATAAACAAAAGAAAATATGGCCTTTTTGAGTTATTTATTGCAAATTTTATTATTAATGCTAGTATATAACTAAAAAGTGCGTAAATTTAATAAGCACAACGTTTGTTGAGTTTATTTTTCGTTAATTTGCTATTAATCTCCAGTTTGTTTACTTTAGTGCGTGCTGACTATGGTTGCCGTATGACATTTTTCGTTTGTACCATAAATTTCCTTTAAATATACCAAAATAGATTTAAATGAAGCATGCTGAAATGTTTTTTTGCTGAAGTTATCGGTTTTGGTAGGTTGATTGTTGAAATGAAAATTTTATAATTTTAAACCTACTCTATTACATTATTTTGGATCAAAGATGGGTGTTTGGAGGAGATACTCTTGTTTTTAATGCGTCACCATGTGATATCAGAAATAATTATGAGAAAAATAACTTATGCATTCCGATATAATTAATTCGTATTTTAAAAAGGTTTTTCTTATCCAAAACTATTCAATTGTATAAAATGCCAAATCGGGGGAAAATGCACCAAGCAGAAAAAAATGCCAAATTAATCACCAGTGGCAACTGTGCAAGTGATCAGCTGTTTCGAAGGTTGCAAGTTTTTGCAAATTTTGCGTTCTCGTACTTCTGTTGATATTTCGTCTCTTTGAGAGCGAATGCTGCTAAATTCTCAGAACTTTTTCTGCTGGAGAATTTTGTCCTCTCAATACGAGTACACACCTTATATCATGATTCAATAATACAAGGTTCGATAAACTGACAGTTGTCTCTCTCGCACCGCTCCCTTAGCAGTGGCACCGTGTTGCTTCTTTGCAAATTTACATGGAAACAGTGTAGCTTTGGTGTGAAATAAAAGTATAAGCTTTTGTGCAATATGTTTATTTGTATATGCATATGAAGCATATTTAACTGATGAAAACGTAAGCATTGGATGTTTACATCAATCTCATAGTAGTCTTATTTTATTTTTGAGGCATTTCGCAGTTTTTATACGGCTAAAGAGCATATAAATTACGTAATTCACGTAGATATATCAATATTACGTTCAACATTTCGTTTAAAATGCCAGATTTCCTGCAAATACATTAGAATTTACGAAAGGAATTTCACTATTAATTGCCTACTTTTAGTACTTTTCTAGTACCATTTTCGCAACAAGGGATTGCATTCTTGCCCTTTCTCTGTCCTTCGTAAATGCAACCTTTTGTAAGGGAGTGTCAAACCGCAGCTGTCAATAATTATCTAACCTTGTATTATTGAATCATGACCTTATATCTGGCCAAGGACTGTCACTCCAGCAACACTCCCCAAAAAGTCTTTGGGGAATTTGTATGCTGCTACAACAACAACAACAGAGTAATTTTGGCGTGACGTCATCGTAGAGTTGACAGCGGAGAGCGGCAAATAAAGCGAAGCGCACATTGGCGCGATTCTGTCGTTGCGAATCCGCAAGCCCAAAAATTACAACAATGCTACCCATACATTTTAATGCGCTAGCGCACACTTGCACGATTCCGTCGCTGCGAATTTTTCGAACATTCAATGTTCTTCTCTATTGACGCGTTCGAAACGCGGCTTGCAGCGTTTTGAAGGCGTCAAAGAAGAAGAAGAAAGGTGTCACAGCAATAAAGGCAAAGAAAAAAAAACGTGTTATGTACAAAAACTAATAAAAACGTTCGTAATAATACACCCCTATTGCGAATGTCGACTGGCAGTAGATAAACGACTATTAAGCGATTAGCGATTATCGATGCTATTGCGAGTGTCGCTTAGTCGCTCAATTAGCGACTGTGAATACTTTTTAATCACTCATCCTTCTATTGCTGTTTTTTAGTCGTTGGAGTTTGCGTTTATAAAATTTACATAAGAAAGTGGTACTATAATGGATAAAAAGTAAGTCAATTGAATTGGAAGTTGTAAAAAATTGTGAAATATACATATGCATGTATGTGTCTGAGTTACAGATCAAAAATTATAAGCAACAAAAGGCAACTTGCGCGGTTGGTCGTACTGATGCAGGAGAGTGAAGACATAGGCAAAGGAATTTCCGGAAAGAGTAGGGTAGGAAGCTGCGCTTCTATTGGAAAAGATACATATACAATATTTCTTGTGCATATAACTCCGGCTACGCCATCCACAGTGTTTTTGCGCAGAACCAACATCAAAAGTTTATACAAAAAAACTGCATAATTTATTAATTGACTAGTGCTCGGAAATTTGAAATCTTTATTTTAAATTAAAGTTGAATTCTTTCAATACACTTGATATGTTATTATGTTAAAGTTTTTAAACTCGGGTCACGCGTTTGGACACAAAAACCGAACATCATTGTACAAAAAACTTAACCGTACCGCATTTCTTATACTTCCATAAAGTTTATTAATGAGGAAAACAGCTTTTCCTGCAAATCATGTAAAGGCTTAAAACCGTGAAGCATCGGGAACGCAACTTCTATTCATAAAACTCGCACATGTACATACACCTTCCAAGTCCAAGGGATTCGACGAATCTCGCAATTCCCTCCTTGCTTTAGCCAACTCTACTAATCTATTAGCTTCCGCATCATCTTCCTCATCACTAAACCATATTTCAACTGTGTCCATTTTTTAAATTTTATAATAAAAGCAATTATTTTAAAAATGATGTAAATAAAACACTCAAGAAACAAATGTAAACAAACAAACAGCTGTTTACAATTCTGTCAACCATTCACAATAGTACAAATTTTTATCGATCAAGTTACACAATAGCAAAATAAAAGATGATCGACTCGATCGACAAATTTCTATTCTACTGCCAGTCGACACTCGCATAGTATTTTGTAAGATTTGGGCACGCCGAGTGCGAAAATACACGAAATAAAGGGAAAATTTAGTGAATTGTACATCGGAAATCGACGCGAAAAAATCGCTCAAGTGTGCGCACGTTTGCGGATTCGAAGTTAACAGCCGAATTCGCAACGTATTCGCAACGACAGAATCGCGCCAATGTGCGCTTGGCTTAAACTGCTCTCTAGTGATGTGCTGAATTGTCGGTACCCAATACTTAAAAATGATTTCGGTACCGAATACTTCCTTTTCGGTACCCGATACCGATTCTTTACATTAAACCTTCGCCATTATATGCATTTCAAGCTTTGGCTAAACCACTTGAACTTATCGCATCAGGGAAATATTATTTTATCAGTTTAACCTTAGTCGATCCAAGGTTCAAAAATGTTTTGACGGATGAAGAAGCCTTTCAGGGGAGAGATTCTGTAACCAGTTAGCGACAAGTTTCGAATCAATATCGCACTTGTTAACCTAAAAATATTTCATATCATACGTCAACAAAACCGATATGGATTCGAAAATTGTCGCTAACTGGTTACAGAATCTGCCGCCAGGCCTACAAAAATGACATCGTCCGATTCAGCTGGAACCAAAATGCTTCAAACAAGCAAGAGTTTCTCTGTATTATCGCCTCGAACTGACATATATACATCTTTCATTTGAATAAGTATTAAAAGCTCTATTGGCTCCTACATTCGGGTTTTGATAGGCGAGTCTCCCCTGAACCGTTTTTCCATATTTTTGGCTTATGTGCGCTTTTATTCGAAACCTAAATGTTTCGGTACAGAGTATCGAGAGCATTGGATAATTTTTAAATCGGTACCGAATATCGATCAATACTCTTAAAAGTATTGACTCAGCACATCACTACTGTTGTCATCTGGACTGTGACGTCAACAAAACAGCTGATTCTGTCAAATTCACTGAGAGCCGATTAGCGGTGTTGCCATCGGCGACACCTTCTGTATTCTCTCCACCCAAGAATGATAGAATACATCGCTGCATCGTGCTCTCCACCGTGTCTTCATGCCAACTGACGCTATTTGGAAATGACAAGAGAAGCTAATTCCTTCTCCACTTGGTCTTTCCATCGCAGTGGGGGCCTCTCTCTTCCTCCGCTATCACCATTGGGTTCCGAGTTGCATACGTTCAGAGCTGGGCCGTCGGAGTCCATTCGAACGGCATGGCCAAGCCAGCGCAGCCGCTGTATGTTAATTCGCTGCACTAAGTCAATTTCGCTTTAATAAATAAAGCTCATCATTTCATCATCGTTGTCCATGCTTCAGCCCTATACCAACACGGGCATGATGAGTGACTTATAGAGTGCGATTTTCGTACGTCGAGAGGATTTTACTCCTGAATTTTCTCCTCAGTCCAAAGTAGCAAGAGTAATTTTGCGTTGGATTTCGGTGTTAATGCTGGTTCCCAAGTAAAAGAAACTCTCTACTTTCTCGAAATTATAAATGTCAACGGTGACGTGAGCGCCAAGGCGTAAAGCGCTGACAGTTTGTTTGATGACATGAGATACTTCGTCTTGTACTCATTGACCACCAGACCTAATAGCTTTCCTTCCTTATCCAACTTGGACGTCGGAGTTCTTGCTGCCGAGGATGTCGATGTCATCAGCATACGCCAGAAATTGCACGCTCCTGAGCGGTTCAGTTCTGCAGCTTTTATTATCTTTTCCAACATCGGATTAAAGAAGTCACATGAAAGAGTCACCCTGTCTGAACTCCGCTTGGTAGCAAACGTCTCGGAGAGGTCTTTCCCAATTCTGACGGAGCTGAGAGTATTGCTCAACGTCATTTTACACAGACATCAGTTTCGCGATGATGCGAAAATCCGGACATCGTGGCGTATACGCAACTTCTTTTAGTCATCATCAAAAAGGAGTTCTCACCCGTGGGTTTGCTGAATTTCTTCACTGGAAGGGATTTTACGTAGCGCACAACCCATTGCTGGGACGGAGGTAGTTTAGCGAGCCGCTTGCTCCTAGACAGACGCCAGCTTGCAGCCGCACTTACGGCGGAACAGACGCTGCAGACTTCAGTATTAACCTTGTATTATTGAATCATGGGTGATTTCCATGTATAACTTTTTTCTTTACAAAATCACGTCAAATTTAAAAAAACCGCTTCTTCGAATTTCTTTTCTCCAAATCATCTGCCTAAAATCCCCACAAGTGTTGCCAAGGGACCGCGTTTACTACCTTCCGACTAAGCCCATATGATTTTCAGCCACCGAACACGCTCTAAGCCAAGTTTGAGTTGACCATTAAAACCGGTTTGCAGACGCAGCTATGCATTTAAGTATTTTCGCTTGCCACTTTGAGTAGTTTACGTTAAGACATTGAACGAAATGAATGTAGCGGTGGCGGTATGAGGATTACTCGAATGCTGTTTTCGCGCTCGTAGACACAAATATTTATGTATTATACCTTTAGCAGTGCGTAAGTGTGTTTATTTATATATGGGTATATGTGTGTGTAAATACCAGCCTATGAAAAATTTTACAAATTAAGTATTGGAATTTTTTATGCTTCAAATTGTGCGCCTGCGTTTTTTGTGATAACTCACAACAACTTTCGCATATAGTGAAATTTATGCAATGCTGAATAGTAAACATTTTACAAATGAAACGAACGTATTATAGAAATTATAAGTGAAATTGTTTAAATGAAACACACAAGTGTGCCTAAGTGCATGTTTGCGTGTGTATGTAGATATTTAATTCGTAGGCTTAAGACACCAACCAGTGGGAATCAATAACCTATATACACATATACATATGTATATATGTATGTATTTGCAGAGAATTTTTTGCGACGACTTTTATACAACATTCGTCAAATGGATTATCAATTTACATACGAAAATTTGCATAAAAAATATTCACATTTTGAAAATATGAAACACAGAAATTTAAATTAACGTGTGGCTGAACTTTGTAAATAGTTTCAAGAAAATTATGTGGCCATTACGCATGCGCATGAAGTCAATTTTTTAGTGGCAATCTAGCGAAAAAAGTCTCAAGTAAACAGTTAATGAAGGCCAATGGCATTGCTGGTAACTTACATATCTTGCGATATTGTTCGTGTCAAACTTCGTTTTACGCAGTATGCAGTGGGAAATATGTACCGACATGAGTTTATATTTTTTTTCATACATACATTATTATTGGTATTGTATGTGCATATTTTAACTTGTATTTGATATGCATAATACATGCCGTGCAAACTTAAAAGTATGAAGTAAAAAAATTCAATACAAATAAATAAAAAAACGTGAACTAGGAAGCCATTCTACGTGCAAAAATGTTGTTAATTTTGTGCTGTTTGAAAAGCTGAAAAAAATCTGAAAGAGTGCTGAATGCAACATTCGGTTCGGCTTATTTATTGATATCGTTATCGATCTTTTTTATAAGTTCCGTTATCAATAACATTTGTGGTATAAACAATGATATTACCAATAATATATTTATCGATATTGTTATCGATAGCTGTATTTGTTGTGACGGTATATTTATGGAGATAGTTGTTATAAATGTATTGACTAGTCGATACGTTATTGTTAGGTTATCAATAAAAATTTCTACTCAATATCGCCATTCATATTGTTACTTTATCGATTTCGTACTAATTTTCCAAAGTTTCTTTAAGAAGGTATTTTAAAAGATACTCTTCTTCCTCTTAAATTTTTCTAGTACAGAAATCATTCTTCATATTCGAAGTCGATAATATTTTATTAATATCAGTTTCAGCCTATTTATCGGCATTGCTATCGAAATTTTTAAAGATATCGTTGTCGATAAAATCTTCAGTATATTTGAGGCCACTTCTGCTCCCACGTCTTCATTTAGACCTTTAGACTTTTGTTGCTCATTTTCGGCAATTTCTCTTTTGATGTTGCCCTTCGCGTTCACACAGAGCAATTATTTTGTACAAAATTGTTGTTGTCAGCTGAGAACGGCCAACTACATGATTCAATAATACAAGGTTAGATAATTATTGACAGCTGCGGTTTGACACTCCCTTACAAAAGGTTGCATTTACGAAGGACAGAGAAAGGGCAAGAATGCAATCCCTTGTTTCGAAAATGGTAGTAGAAAAGTAGGCAATTAGTAGTGAAATTCCTTTCGTAAATTCTAATGTATTTGCAGGAAATCTGGCATTTTAAACGAAATGTTGAACGTAGTATTGATATATCTACGTGAATTACGTAATTTATATGCTATTTAGCCGTATAAAAACTGCAAAATTACCTAAAATTAAAATAAGACTACTATGAGATTGATGTAAACATCCAATGCTTATGTTTTCATCAGTTAAATATGCTTCATATGCATATACAAATAAACATATTGCACAAAAGCTTATACTTTTATTTCACACCAAAGCTACACTGTTTCGATGTAAATTTGCAAAGAAGCAACACGGTGCCACTGCTAAGGGAGCGGTGCGAGAGGGACAACTGTCAGTTTATCGAACCTTGTATTATTGAATCATGGGCCAAGTAGAATTACTCAGACGAACTAGAGCACAAAGCGTGTTGCCCGAGCACGAGCAACTCGGTGCCCTTAACCCTTCCTCGTCACTCCCTCTCCCACAAGTAACGAGTTGCCGCGACAAAAGTTTCTCTGTCTGAACCTAGACTTATTCATATTTACATTAGTTATTCTCATATGTTTATCGATATCATTCATACCTTGATTTTAAGATCTTAAGATGATCTTAAGATGATTTTGACCCTGTAATTTCTTTTAATATCCCTATGTCCCGTGACCCATATGATGCTGACCTTGAATACGGCGCTACCATTGTTTAGAGTTGCGAAGCATTCTGTGCAACCTTTGATCTTAGCATTACCGCTTTCATTGATTGGATGACCGTCTGACTATAAGAGTTGATATTAATCGTGGTGATTGAAAACTTAACCGGCCATTTTCCGATTGGAAGCCTTTACATAACCCCACGTCTTTACTGTAGCCGCTGTATGGAATATGATGAGGTGGAATCACCTCAGTATATGCTACTTGGCTGTCCAGCTCGCGCGGGCATAAGTTTTGAACACATTGAGCCACACTCATTTCTAACTGTTGACGGGATTTCAGGAATAGATATATCCGCTTGCGGAGCGTTATTGGGGGCACGCAGGAATTTTCGGTCACCAACACTTCCTTCCTTTTTTCATTCCTATTTGTCGCCTATCCTAATCCTTTTGTATAAAGGTGACCATCGCCGGCTTGCGAAAATTTTACAAAAGTAGTAAATATCAAGCCATGTGGTTTAATCGAACCCTTTTTTTACAGATTCCGACGAAATCCAATTTCTTTGAGGACCAAGAATCACGATGCTACCAAATACAATTAGTCAGGTAAGCACAAATTTTACGTAATTAGTAAAGACCGCTTGTAAGGTTTGCTCTTTACAGGATCGCGGCAAAGATTGGACTAGCCTCCACGAGGCTGCTGCCAATGGTAATGAGGAAATGATAAAGACGCTACTCGCTGGCAATTCCGATACGACAGCAAAGGAGACCAAATTGGGAAATACACCACTACATGAAGCAGCATCGCGCGGTTTAAGTCGCGCCGTAAAATTGCTTAGCACGCCCAAGATTACGGCCAAGCCAACTTCAAAGAGCAAGCAAAAAAATGAAGCAGCTAAACAGAATCGGGGTCCTACACAAAACGCGTTGTTGAGTATACAGAACTTCGCCGGCTTCACCGCCTTACATTTAGCTGCACAAAATGGACACAATCAAAGCTGCAGAGAATTACTACTGGCAGGCGCCAGTCCAGATGTTGAGAATTATGTAAGACAATGTTTTCGCCCAAAGCGACTCAACTTTTATAACCCAACTTTTTTTTCTAGTATGGCGACACAGCATTACACACTGCCTGCCGGTATGGACATGCAGGTGCCGCACGCATACTCATCTCCGCCTTTTGCGATGTGAACAAGAAGAATCTCAATGGTGACACGCCCCTGCACATAACCAGCGCCATGGGTAGGCATAAGCTGTCACGCATCATTTTGGAAGCTGAATGCGAAATCAATACGCGTAATTCACAATGCGAGACACCGCGCGATATAGCGATACGCAAAGGTTTCGGCAAAATATTGGACATCTTAGACAATCCGCATCGCATACGCAATAAGAAAGCCAAAGCGCCACTGACAGGTGAGGAAGCAGACAAAACGAAAGCGGGACCGTGCACGTCAAAGTCACATTCGAATGAGGTCAGTTGGTCGCCATATGGCTGTCATTACTTTCCCGATATGCGCGCCTTCCCGTCACCCAAACTCGAGACGCTGCCCAAGGAGCCACTGAAACGCGGCGAACAGTACTATTTGGATTTGGCGGGGCACATACGCAAAGGACCCATCGGTATTGGAAATATATGCTATTGCGGTCCTTTCTTCAAGCATATCGAGGATAAAATAAATTCAAATAAGCGGCATTTGCGTAAGTATGTGCACAATGCTAAGGAGCATTTGGATGACAAGGTGCAGGCGCTGGCTGCGCGCACTAATCATCAAATTGAGAAGCTGACACGCACCATGATCGCCGATCGCGTGGAGTGCGAAAATAGACGTTTGTATTTGGAGAATTACTTAAAGCGTGGTGGTCCCTTGCGGCTAACAACTGACGTAACGTCGAAGGGAAGAGAGGCGCGTGAAATGCACGACACGTTGAAGCGCTGCCGAAGCCTAGAACTGCTTGAAAAGGTCGATATGTCGGAAGGCAAAATGGCAAACTCACGAAGCTTTGATCTGCTCGATGCCAATGCGAATGACACAGCTGGCATGCCGCATAGGGACCAAGTGACGTGTTGTCCACATGCTGCTGAAATGCAGAATCATCATTTGAGTGAGGAGTCAAACAACGAGTTCTACGATGTGTCCAAGCGTTTAGGCAGCTTGCTGGCGAAGACCAGCACATTTTTGAAGGTGCCTACGCAAAGCGTACAAAACAATGAACAGCCGCCCGACAAGTCTATCACTGCGGCATTGGGCATCGATACGGACGACGAAGCGCTTTGTACGCGCGTACAAAATATGCATATGAGTCCATCGATCAGCGAGGCATCCAATGCAACGCCGGCGCAGTTGAGTTCCGAAGCTGGCGCGGTTTCCAGCCCCGATTACAATTGCAATTTCCGCACAAAGCATGGCGCAGCGAAACGCAAAGCGATTGCTGCGACGCCAGAAGTAGTAACTACCGCCTCGTCAACGGCTTCGCCACCTGAACGGTCGCACAGAGATAAGCCGATTACCGAGCGGCAGCTAGAGTATTTATATGATATACAGAAGCGTGGCAGCGTCATACAGAATGTGATAAGCGCACTGCGCAAGAGTCATCAAAGGGCGGACATCTTGACGGATGTGAAAACACGCAATGAGTCAGAGTACGTACACGAGGATAAATTGGGTTACAAAGATGAGCTGTTTCAGGTGCAACGCTTGGCTGAAAACGATAGTAAGGAGGCGGCGATGTTGAAAGAGGTCGGCCTGCCGCTTGATATTCACGGCACGTCCGTTGGAGAACCACATAAATTTGCG
>NW_016157319.1:271093-282114 GCF_001687245.7 Rhagoletis zephyria | reverse complement strand
GGTATATGTATTTATCTCTCACCGATTTGACGTGAATTGGCCAAAGACATTGTGCGATTTGACCCTGCCATACTATTTCTAATGGAGTTTTCTGAAGTTCCAGATCTATGCCAATAAGCTGATGAATCGAAAGTAAACATACCCCGGGCCATCGTTCGAATTCAGGCGCAGCTTTTCAATATATTCATTGAAAACTAAATCGCTCGAATTCGGCCCTGTTTTCGAAAAATCCCGCGAGATCGCTAAAAATACCAAAATAATACTTAAGAGTGCCGAAAAACCCCTAAAATACCGAAACATTTCGAAAAACAAAACGCGACGAATCCTGAAAGCTCCCAAAGGTCTCGAAAAATTGGGAAAATAATCCAAAAATGTCTCGAAATATGTAGTCCCGAAAAACTTGAAAAACCTTGAAATATTTCGAAAAATTAAACACGAGAAATGCTCAAAAGTCTTGAAAAGTTTTGAGAAGTGTAAAAAAGTAGAACCCTTCCGACAAGATCTCATAAAACCCGAAAAATCACAAGCCAATGTTAATGTCAAAAAGAGCACATAATAACACAGCCACACAAAAAAAAATTTGTGTTCTGACCCAAAGGTCTCACTATGTGTACTTTATGTTTTTGGGGTCGCTGAATCCGAATCCGAGGTCCATTTAACCCCATCAGTTCAGGGTTTTGATATAACCCCAGAAAACCAATATGGCGGACACCTTTTGGAAAAATTCATCGGATTCGCTTGAAACTCGTTACTCAGGGGTTTTGGGAGTCACCGATTACGAATTTGATGTCAGTTTTCGAAAATTCAAAATGGCGGATCCAATATGGCGGACACTTTTTGTAAAATTCGTCGGATTCGCTTGAAAATCGTTACTCAGGGGTTTTAGGGGTCCCCCAAAATTGGTCGGATCAATATTAAGATACCTTCAAAATCCACTTGTTTATAAATAAAATTAGTTCTCAAATTTGTTGTTTTTCTAAAAAATACTCTCAGATGATAGAGGAGTTTAAGCATAAATTTTTTTAAAAATTGTATCAACGAAGTGGAGGTATTTTCAAATCGGTATAGCTCACGTAAATCTTAATATTTTTCCGAAATATTTTGAAGGAAGTCTAAAAATATAGTCGATTGTATAATTCCGTTGAAAACCCCGTAAATTTTTTGTGATGCTCCCTAATATACACACATGTTATTAGGGAGGGCATAGGAGTTCCGTTGGCAACCTTGAATAAACGGTCTCACAGTCGGCTCAGCGAGCGCTGGGCGAAAACCCCGACATGCATAGTTGCAAGGTCCTTCTGGCCGGTTGTTGAACGCAAGCGGTCAAGGGAGCTTCTGCAGCTGGATAAGCGAAAGCTTTCGATTCTTGTAGGTGTACTAACTGGGCATTGTCCTTTAGGGACCCATGCGGTGCGACTGAATATCGTCACGGATCTCTGCTGCCGCAGTTGTCTGAAAAAACGAGGTAGAATCATCTCCGCGTTTCCATCTCAGCTGCCCGGCATACGCTAGTCTCAGGTTTAAGCAACTCGGTGAGCATTTCATCAACGCTCCCGTAAAGCTCTCCGGGGTGGGCATCAGCTGTCTGCGGAACTTTGTTGTGAGCACCCAGCGCTTCTCTTTGTTTAACACAGTAGTTGCGTCCCCAACTTTTCTGGGTTAGAACCTGTAAAACTGTCAAAAAGCAAATGAAGCCAGAGAACCGAGTACGGGAACGCTTTCTGGTAAATTCCTGTAAATTCTTACAACTTCTTGCGAGTTAGGGAACGCAACTAGTTACTGTTCGAAGAATTTGTGTAATGTGGTTGCACAGTGGACAATTAAATAATTTCTAAGTGAGTCCTCCTCGAGGGGTATGCCCCAATAACCTAACCTAACCTAACTAGTAATACAGACATAACAGAGAAAATATTATCTTGAAAAGTAAATAACGATTCCCAGGTGCTATAGACAATATCTCAAATGAATCAAATATGGACTAATCGAATAGAGTATTCAATTGCATTTCAGGGAGTAATAGTAGGTATGTACCTCAAGTGCAAGTCTTTAGTTAGCGGTGATTGCATCTAACATAAGTTAAACTGTTGCCAGTCAGATGTACAAATTTTTCGTCATAAATGGAATAATGACATCTTTGTGAAAATTCTCGTGTTTTTGTTCTTGGTTAATGATACATTCTCCCAGGTAGAGAATGTTTTTCCCAACATTGACGTCGCGATTCCAGCAAGTACGGCATTTTTGACAAAACTGGTACCTGTGGGGCGATTTGGACGTCAGGTTTACGTTGTAACATTTTGCGCAAAGTTTGGTTGTTCTGAATTCATTAACCATTAGAATATCTGCATGCCGTTGTTTTAGTGCTGTGATTAGTAACCGATTTGGTGTACGCCTATATCCGCGCATTGGTGAGTTCGAAGCAATCTCTGTTGATCCGATGCAGATTAACGTTTTCTCTTCTTTGTTTGGTATCAGTTGTTGCGCAATTTGGTTGAAGGCTTTTTGTCGGCAAATGTATTTCTTCAGCTTCAGCCGAGCCACCTCTCTCTGCGAGAAATTTTTTTGTTTTTGCTCCAGTATTTCAAGTTGAAATTTACAGTATTCACGGAAGTTCGATGAATTCGCAGACAATTCTGATTGTATCGTGAAATCTTTCGTATATTTATGTAGTTTTATTTCGCGACAATAGAAACCAGAAAGGTGTTGATAGTACGAATTTTTGCTTTTCACAGGAACATTCTTCTGGATGCCAGCAAAAATGAGTCGACACCCAGGATCTAGCCCAATCTTGTTGTCGTATTTTGTTGCGCGTATTTTTATTAGATTACCTTCACAATAATATAATAATATAATGACTACGGAATTTTGATGTAATCCTGAAAACCCTAATTTATGATATAACGACGACGGAATTTTGATGTAATACTGACAATAAACCTGATTTATGATAAAATGACTACGGAATTTTGATGTAATCCTAACAAACCTGATTTATGATATAACGACGACGGAATTTTTATACAATCGCGAGTAAGACGGTAATACTGACCACAACCCTGATATATGTTATAAAACGTAATGTATGCGAAAAAACTTCAAGTTCTACGATAGTTCGTACCGGTCGAATTTTTTTGTGGAAAACGCGAATAAATTTCTGACTGTTCCATAACAATATTTGGATGCACGCATATACTCGGCTCAGGAAATATTTTAAATGTGAGCATGACAAAAAAAAAGTATACATATAGTATACACTGAGCTACCTTTTCGATAAATATTTAAAATGTACTATACCTTGGAGAAAATTGCGCGAAACACCATAATTTTTGCAAATAAAATATCATTGTTTAATTTCGAAAATTTTTTCAAATAACAAGTAACTTTGGCGCTGAAAGGCTTATTACAGCCGATGAGGAAATTGCGTTACGTATCTGCAATGTGCTGCTGCCAATGAATGAATCAGAAAGGATAACACGCATCTATTCATGAGCATATGAGCAACGTAGCATGCTATGACATGGTAAATATCGAATATTTTCAATTTATATATGTACATATTTATAATCGGATATAAAGTTTTAAATACAAATATTTTTTCAGTATTGGATAAATGAATATACTACATCGATAGGAAACTACAAATCCCAGGATACCGGTATAGGCATGACAATGGGCAATTCGGTGTTGGGTTCTATTCTGCCTTTATGGTTGCTGACAAAGTGGAAGTATTTACGCGCTCTTCGAAGGTTAATTCACAGGGATTGAGGTGGGCATCTGATAGATCTGGTTCATATGAAATTCAAGAGGCGGATGGCGTGGCCCATGGTACCAAAATTGTAATTCACTTAAAACCTGAATGCAGGGAATATGTAGATGAGGACCGCATTAGAGGTTGGCATTTTTATTGCTACAGAACAGCGCTTTAGTCAAGTAAGTGACAAAACCCCCAGCTCTCATGGTATTTTGTTTATGGAAATAATTTTTTAACGCCTGCTAAATTGTCACCTTACAAGACACCGAAATATTTCTGCCCCTTATGTATGTACATACTTACATCCTTATGTATAATTGTATATTATTGCGCTAATCGTATTTTGTATTTCACTTTGCATTGTACTGCACTGCTATGCCGCCGAAATAAATAAAAACTTCCCATGACTTTCTTCTAATTATTATCTCCAACGATGCGCAAACAGCACGTTCAACGAGATTTTAACAAAAACTGCCGAATTTTCGGCTGATATTAAATGCCCCGAATAGGCTGATATCTTTGCATGCATTCCTGCAGACACATGTCTGCATTTTGTAAGTCGATCAGAGAGCAGGAAAACAAAGAAAAAAATCGACTTTTAAGAAAAAGAAAGAAACGGAAGCAAACGACGTAATTTTCACTCGCAATTTGTCCAGCGTTCAACACAGCAGCGACTGGCAGCGAAATGTCCACAATGATCACTTAAGTGGCCGCCAGTAAGCGGCGCTTATAGCTTGAGTCGTGAATTCTAGAGAGCCAGTTCGCGATAAACTCTCGGACGATGCGTAGCGGTAGCGTATATGCAATTTTGGAGGCGTTAATTTACCTAATAGTGGTCTAATAAGAAAATAGAGGCAGTGTCATAGTCAAAGCTAATATAATTAAATAAAATTGCTTGCGTGAAAGTGTAGTAAATAAAAAGCGAAAACTAAAAAGAAATTTAAAAAAAATATCACGAAAAAATTGCAAAAAATCAAACTAAAAAACAAACTTTGACGGCTGCTTAGCTAAAAAGTAAAACATCACTTCTAGGCTGTATTTAAAGTGTGCGGACGTCCTTGAAGTCGTAGAAACTATTACCACAAATAACAAAAAAAAACAGGAAGCATTTAATCGCCGCTTTATAACACATAAAATTTCTACGATGACACTTTTAACCGCCGTATGCCATATTATCACAGTTGCGGTTTTATTTGCGGCTGTAAGCTCGAATTTGACGAGCTCTGTTGATGCTGTAGCAGAAATGGCTGAATTAAAGCGCGTTGATGCGACAAGAAAAGTTATGGAAAATGATACCGTGCTGTTGCCTTGTGACAATCATTGTACGTAGTGTATATACGTTTAATAAAAAAATATATATTTAAAATAATATTTTTAAAAGATAATAGTTTTACTAGAAATAAACTGTAAAGCTATGTACTGTAACAAAAATTATCCACGGATTATAGAAAATTTCTTGAAGGCGAAAATGAGCTTATGAGAATAGGATTTTGTTATCCTTGTCAGTGCAGTGTTATTTAGCCCGTAAATTTGCGCTTAAATTATGTTAATTTAATTTCAATGCTTAGCCATTGCTAGGTGTAAAGAGGATATTCTAGCAAACTGAAGAGAAGCGGAAGACATACAGTTGTTGATTTTGTTTGTAAAAATTGATAATTTTCTTTTATGAAAATATGTTTCATGCTTTAACCAAAACCATTTTTCAAAATTCAACAAATTTTCATCAAAAATTTGGACTTTTTAACTTTAATCTTTTGAATATTTTTGCATTTAACTTTGTAAAATACTACCCAGTCCACCTTTAATTCATACACTTCACACTTTTAGTTCATACGATCTTGAAGTAGGTGGGCAGGGTAGTAATTTCAAATGTGATAAATTTTAAAATAAACGTCGCTTATTCCATAATTTGACGGAACTTAAGGCTTTGTACCTTATTTAAGGACTAAGCGACTTCTATTTTAAAATGTATCACATTTGAGAGTATTTTAAGTAGGTAAGTATGCAAAAAAAAACTTTGGAGTTAGGCCACTTCTGCGCTTACGGCCTATGATGTAAGCCTAAATTTCAGAATTTATACAAAATTTAGAAAAATCAAAAAAATTTCATCAAAATTTCGAATTTATTATAAAATTTTAGTATAAGAAAGTTCAAGTTTAAATCGGCTAAAAAATCGCATTGATCTTTAATTATTAATTATATTATTATTGTGCTTGGCTTTTGTGAATTTTTTATATAACAAATGCAATTTATAAAAACTGGCGAATTTTATTTCATGAGAAATTCGTGTTTATAATGAAAACAGTGCAAGATTCCCTCATCTCAAAAAATATTATGATCAACGCGATTGAGAATCAAGCCGTCTGAAACTTGCATTAAAATTGTGTGAGCTATAAAACGGATTACCAAAAATTTTCTAAAAATTCAGATTAAAATGTTCAAAACTTTTATGAATTTTTTTGTTGATTATTCTAAATTTTATATAAAGTTCGAAATTTCGCCTTAATTGGTTTTGGTTAGAACATGAATTATAACTTTATAAAAATTAAAAAAAGTGTAGGTAACTTGCAAAAATTGTTTTAACTTTTTTAAAGCCTAGCAAGAGTTTAGTGTACTTTTGGCCCTGAAAGTTTCAAAAAAAAAAAATTCCGAAGAAGTATGCAAATAAATCTCGAAATGTCCGAAAAGTGACGAAAGATAAAAAAAAAACAATACAATGTGGGGAATCTTGAAAAGTGCAAGTTTAATAAAACCTCGAAAAACCCAAAAAAACATTGAAAAAATTCCGTAAGTGCCTGAAAAATTCCGAATGGTTAAAAACGAAAAATTTGGAAGGGTACTAAAAAATCCTAACTGGTTCCGAAAATAAGCTGAACTATTCTGAATAACTCCGGAAAAATCACGTCCCAAAAATTTAAACATGAAGAACCACGAAAAAGTCCAGAGCGGTCGCGGAAAAATCCCGAAAAGTAATAGACTAAGAATCTCACAAAAATGTATCTATACTCCCAAAATTCCCTGAAAAATTAAGTTTGAAGCTCCGAAAAAATTTTGAGCAGTTGCGAAAGTCTCGAAAAATCTCGGAAAAAATCACAAAATACGAAGAATTGTGAAAAGTACCGAAAATATTGACAAAAAAAGAAAATACGAAGGACCTTCCCCAAATCTTGGAAATTAAGACGAAAAAAACTCGAAAAAAACCGTAAACGAAAAAAAAGTAAAAGACGCAGAATTTTAAAAAGTGCGAAAAAGATCCTCGACAAATTCCGAAACATTTGATTTTATTATCAATGCATAGAAACATAACTTCTAATGATAGAAAAAAATATCAAATAATTTTTAAGCAAAAAACCAAACCGGCTTCAATTCTCATATAAAAATTTAAGAGTACCATAAATTTCTTCATGATCCAAAGATCTAAACCAAATTAGTATTGGGCCACTGAGGTACCACCTTTCCTTTAACACAAGAATTATAGAAATCGGTTAAGGTAGTCCAAAGTAGGACGGTACATGAAAAAAAATATTCCTATTTTTTTGAAGTCGGTTAAAAAAAAAAAAATTTGTTCACTATGCCTTTTTTTTAAAATCCAAAAACAACTTTTATTAACAATCTCTGAAACTAAACATTATTCAGTGATTTGAAAACGAAAATAAATCGAAGCGATTTTCAAAATATTTAGTTTTAAAAGTAATAAATATTTAAAATGAAAACTGAGAAGACTGCATTATTTACGTTATACTTTTAAACATCGATTTAACGACAAATTTTTGACTTGAAAATAAAATTTTTCTGAAACAACTTTGTAAATAAATACCGATTTCAAAAGGCGCGATTTTCTGATTATGCCAAAGATGATGATATTTTAGACGAAAAAAATTAAAATACGAATTTTTCTACTTAGGACTGTTTTTGTCTTGGAAATATTTTTTCAAAAGCGTTCACAGATCCTAGTGGAAGATCACTTTTTGGAATCTGTTTGTTTATTAAGCTCACACATACACAGTTAGCTAGTCTAGCTGGAGTGTTAAAAGGAAGCGTTTCAAGGACGGTCGATTCCAGTAGTAATCAAAACGGCGCTGATTAATTTCTGGTCAAGAACTATCACCTCAGTGGTAACACCTAGAAACTTTTTTGTAGAATAAACTTATAATGAAACTACTATTCTGAGTAAAGAGTCACACAGCTCACTAATTCCCTACACAAATTAGTTACATTTCAGTACGTTCGCTGGTTCAAAGAGAATCAATCGCTCGTAGATTCACGTGACAGCAATGAGACGCCAACACCCGAACGAATACGACTTTGGTCAAATGGTAGTTTACAAATTTCACAACTCCAACCTTCGGATACTGGCGACTATAGCTGCGCTCTCAAAACCGACAATGACACAGAAGTTACGAAAACGCATTCCATAACTGTGCAATTCCCGCCAACAGTGCAGACAGAGCCAGAAGGAAATATTGAACTCCCGATTGGCGCAGTTTTTCAGGTGATGTGTGAAGCCAGAGGTGTGCCACAACCCAAATTATACTGGCGTTGGAATGGCAAATTGGTGGATAATCAACTAATTGGTAATCGTTTGAGTATACAAATTGAAGTGGGTTCGCGTGAACAATCTGGACCGATTGAGTGTGTGGCCAATAACAGCATAGGCGATATAGCGGTGGCAGGCATGTTCTTGAAAGTGCAGTGTAAGTAAGAAAAGTGGTTGGTGAGAGCCATGGTGGAATTATTGCGCCATTGGTGAGAGCATACGAATATGTGGGGAAAATAAATATTTCACAACTTTTCAGTTCCGCCGGAAGTGCGTGTCGTGCAACATGTTGTCTACACCAAGGTTGGTTCACGAAGCGATTTGGAATGCCTTATCGAGGCAGTGCCGCGTGCTAGCGTAAATTGGTACCATCATGGCGTACCAATGACCTATGACTCAAGAATAAGCCGTTACGAAACCGAAATGCAACCAAATGGTTCCAATTTACAATTCAACACAGTTATAAAGCATACGCTGTCTATAAAAAATGTGCGTGACTCAGATCTCGGGCTATACGAGTGTCGTGCGGAAAATAAATTGGGCTTCAAAAGCGCGGCTATTGACTTCACAGGACGTCCAATGCCATGTGTTTTCAAAATCAATCCAGGGGTACAGAGTTCAACCTCACACATTTTGGTGTGGCAAACTGAGAGTTTATCACCGCTAATGGAATTTAAGTTGAAATTTCGACAAATACCATCAGGTAACATTTTAGAAAGAAAAACATTTGTTACATGCACATCTCATTAGCGAAACTTGCAGCAAGCATAACACCACAAACTTTGGACATTGATTTCAAAACCGATTGGACGGTATTGACCATACCATCAGAGCTATCGGCCGGTATTATTTGTATACTAAATTTAAGTTAATATACATAAATATTGCTTTTATGTGCCCTCTAGGTCCCATTCACATTACTACATACACCTTACATGGTCTACAACCAGCTAGTGTCTACGAAGTGGTAGTATACGCCCGCAATCACTTTGGTTGGAGTGAGAGCAGCAAAATAGTAAGATTTGCAACGGGCGGAGAAGGTATTAATATCAATTCGTAAATTAGTATACAATTTTACAACTTATTTCTTTTCATTTGTTCAGTTGAACTGCCGAATTATTCAACTGAAGCCGAGTTGTATAGCAATGAGGACTTGTCGTCTGTAGAGAGCGAGGAAGATCGTAAAAAGGAGGACTCGGTGATTTTGAATGAAGTTTATGATAGAAATACTGTTACATCTGCGTCTTCCAACCGATGGTGTTTTTTGAATTTGGCGAGTCTTGTAGTGTTAACAACTTTAAAGCAAACATTGATATGATAATAAATACATATCTGTGAAAAAATTAAATTAAATAAACAATTTGTAAAGCTTTTAATTAGAAACTCTCACGATTTCTAGTTAATAAACCAAACGGAAAATCAACATCATTATGGGAAACTGAGCAAATAAGGAAACATTGGATTTTATTAACTATAGTACAAAGTTACTGTATACCAAACTGTATACCAATACCTATACTGTGTACCAATATACTGTACCAATATACTGTACTATATACTATAACGATTAATTTATACTATATGTGTAAATATATTAATTACCTTCCAAGCCACTGGCTAGATTTAAAATCATATGACAAAGACCATGATATTCAAAGTAATGATAGCTTTGAATTTCATAAGCGCACTACAAAGTAAATACAGCAACACTAAAAAACTAGTTTATGCACACAAAATTAAAATTTTTTCTTAAATTCATGATTTGCTTAAACGTACAAAAATTTAAATTAAGCACAGCCAATTTAAACGGAAACGCCTGAACGATTACAATTGTCTTCTTTTTTTTTTTTTTTTTTGTGGTGCAAAGACCACATTGCCAGATCAGTCAACAAATGGTTGTCAATGGTAAACAGTCATATGTTTACGGTCAATGGTAGTCAAGTAGTCCGAGTCAAAACAAAGCAAACATGTAGTTAGATTTAATTGTGTATATTAATCTTGATTTGAGAGATATCGCTATACTTTAATATCAGCTATCTTAAGAAATTTTACGAGCTGAGAAATAATAGATACATCCTTCGTTAGCAAGATTTCCTTAATTGTGCGAAAAGTATTAAAAAAGGCAAAATCGCATCTAAACGCATTATATTTAGCGCAGAAGAAGACCGAGTGATCAAGGCTTTCTTCAGTATCACACAAAGGACAAATATTCGTTGGAATTGAACCTATCCGATACAAGTATTTTCTATCATACCTATGACCCGAAAAAAGTCTATTAATAATTTTTATGCATTCCACAGATAGAGACGACTTGTGATACCACGGCTTTGATGGTAGCTCTGGGAAGATTTCCGCAAAGAAAGCTCCCTTGTGTTGCGATAATAGTTTGTATTCCTGATCCCATTCTTCCCTTAAGGAATTGTAAATTTTCCGAAGAGCATCTTTCTTGCTATATCGTACATCTATAGTAGTACCACTGACCAACGCTATTTTTGCAGCCCTGTCCGCCTTTTCATTCAGAACAAAACCGGTATGTCCTGGCACCCAAACAAACTCACAGAACTCGATAGATGATCCCTCAATGATCGTATTGATTTGGGCAACTGTATGCTTGCTTTTTTAAAAGAACACAGCTGGACTTGCTGTCAGTAAAAATTACAATTTTTTTTAAATTACTTTTTGCAGCTATCAAGACAGCGCATTTAATCGCGATTAATTCAGCCGACAGAGAAGACA
>NW_016157319.1:243951-270896 GCF_001687245.7 Rhagoletis zephyria | reverse complement strand
AAGGGTCATTAATTTTATAAATGTACGATACATTTTTGATGGTAAGTATGCTGCTATACCACAGGATCCATTATTGATATATTGAAAGATTGCTGTTTTTTCATCTTCTAACATGTGCAAGGGCGCAGTATATATGTTAAAAATTATCGGACTGAGGCAAGAACCTTGTGGAATTCCACCCGTCACAGTCAGCGATTCTGACCCTAGAGTCAGTACACGCCTATGAAAAAAATTCAAGATCCATGAAGACATCTCAGCTGGTATGTTATAACGATCAAACGTATGGCTCAACTTACTTAGATTCACACAATCGTAGGCTTTTGATATATCAAGTGACATTAATACAACTTTACAACCCCGGCTCTTTTGTCTTGCGATCATGTAGCCCAACTCATTAATGCACATTGCCCCGGATCTACTCTTCCGATATGCATAGCTTCTAGCTGGAATAATATTCATCTCATTAACAATGTTCTCTAATCTGTTCTTTAACATGAGATTGATTAATTTGATGAAAACTGAAAGTAGAGATATTGGTCTGTAATTTTCAATGCAACTTAAATCAACTCCCTTTTTTGGTATTGGTACTATTCTTATCCTGCGCCACTCCTCGAGAACCCGATTGTTCACCCAACAAGAGTTTAAAGCTTCATTAAGATTTTTCAAGTTTGTTCGCGAGAGAGCTCTAATCATGCTATATTTGACCCCGTCAAATCCAGCTGCCGACGCTTTCGTTTTTTTTGCTAGTACATCATCTAGCTCTTCAAGTTCAAATGGTACGGTATTTTGACTAAACATAGGGACAAAATTGAAGGTCTGAATGTCAGGCGGTATTTGATTTTGTAAAAACAGTAGATATTCTAGATTTTTGGAATTTTCCCAACTATTGCGAGTGACAGGGTTGTTAACCAATGCTTTATGAGATCTAACTGAAGCCCAAAACTCTTTACTGGAGGTGCTTTTACTAATTTCGTTAAGGTGTTCTTGTCTAGATTCCCTTTTCGCTTTGTTTCTAGCTTCATTCCAAATTTTCACAGTCTCTTTATAAGTATTATAATTTGTTTGGTTACAATCATGATAAAAATATAGTAAGGTAGAACCGCTGAGAGTCACTTTTAAAATTCTTGACGTTTCCAAACAATTTAATTTTTAAATTTACTCACAAACTCACACACAC
The DNA here is from genome assembly GCF_001687245.7 of Rhagoletis zephyria. Taxonomy (NCBI): domain Eukaryota; kingdom Metazoa; phylum Arthropoda; class Insecta; order Diptera; family Tephritidae; genus Rhagoletis; species Rhagoletis zephyria. Next base: position 269,719 of record NW_016157319.1, on the reverse strand, counting down.
ATTTTCATTTTCTATCTCAAGCAACAACAATTTCGAACAATTTCAATTTTTTATTTTCACTTTTATATGATTTTAAAATGTTGGCAAACTTCAAAAAAAAATCATGGCCGACAAATTGAGAGAACGGTTATACCTTGCTATGTTTTTATCATGGTTACAATATCTAGTTAACTTTGCCCTTGCTGCTTTCATCCTTCTAAACAACACGGAAAGGGAATCGTTCCACCACGATTTGGGCGTCCAACCTCTTTCTGAGGGAATCTCTACAGTGGAATTGAAAATGGCTGATTTAAACGACTCAGTTATCTCGTTGATTGACGAAGAGAGACAAAGCTCTGCAATCGATTCATTTAATTTCTTGTTGGATCTAAACTGTATGAACTGAGGCGCTAACAGACCCTGAAGTTGAAAGATGATTGGAAGATGGTGACTCTTACCTAGATATACAGAGGATATATCCCAGGTGAAGCCATCAACTCCAAAATTTGAAAATGTTAAATCAAGAACACTGCTGTGTGACTCATTGTTTTGCAGCGATTGATAGTACGTATGTTTGTGGTTATTTAGACATCTGAGGTTAGTAGCAGACAACATATTGCTTAACATTGTTCCTTTCGGCAGAGATACCGTGTCACCGAAAACAGAGCAGCGGGCATTGAAATCGCCACCAATAATGGTATTCTTATTCATATTTGCAAAATCGAACATTAGTTTACACGCATTCGTGAAATCGGCAAGTGACATACTGGGATGAAAATATACAGAGATAATGTTAATATTTGGATTTAAATTGGTAGTACGAATGGCCAGTATTTCATGGTTTGTTTGAAGCTGTATCTTTTTAAATCGTATCGGTTTTTTAATGGCAATAGCAACACCACCAAATCTGCCTTGTCTAAACCTGTGCACAAGATTATAATTAAGCAATTTTAGGTTAAAATCGTTCTCACTAAATGTAAAAATTTCAGATAGAAGCACAAAATCAATATCATTGTTATTTATGAAATATTCAAGATTATATTTATTTGTTTTATAACTCTGTATGTTAAATTGTAGAAATCTCATTCACAATAATGTCTTCTTGTAGCCATCCCCCCATCTCCCATCATTACATTCGTTAAGGTTATATTTCGCTTTGAAATTATTGAACATTTCGATAGATGTTGGCTCCATTGCAAATTCGCAAAGATGAGCACACATTTTGACTAGGTCATTGATAATTTTTTCAAGTTCTGTTACTCTTTGAGTGTTGACTAGACATATACCTCGTGTTTTGGGATCCGGGTTATCCTTCTTTTCTTTGTGAATTACCCTTTCTTTTTGTACAGGATTTACCATCTTTTTATTGCCTTCCTTAACCATTTTGTTATACCTCGACTTTGTTAAAAGTCTATTGACTTCGCTTTGTGTATCTCTGACTGTATCTATACTATTCTCCTTGCTGATGCTAGGGAATTCCTCGTCATAATTATCGAGTAGAGAAAAACGGGTTTCATAACCATACTTTTCCTTGTATTCAAAAAAAGATATATTTTCAATGGTCATAATTTTTTGTACATCTTGACGATTAACGCGGACCGGACAAGAACGTACTTCTGCGGTATGGTTTAAGGCACCACACAGCAAGCATTTAGTTTGACCACAGGCCGGGTCACAGCGCGGAATAGTGCCACACTGTAAACACCTTGCCTCTTTGGCTTTACAAAACGCTGCTATATGTCCCAACCGCCCGCATTTTTTACATTGCTTGACAGCAGGCACAAAATAGTCGACTTCACAAATGCATTTACATAATTTTACGTGTTTTGGAATTTTATTACCCTTGAAAGCAATTTTCACTGAAGTCGTAGGTTTTAGTTCGCTACCTTCTCTCCTATTAAGTCTACTTACTGATACAATCGCCAAATCACTTTCAATATTTTCAAGTATATACTCATCGGAGTATTTTAGTGGTATTTTTCTTATTATACCATATTTTTCAGTCAAAGATTTTGGAATGTAAGCCAATAAATTTCTGGGTTTGAAATCGTTTTTTGTAATAAAATTATTTGCATCAGTTGCAGTATCAAAAGTCAATTTAGCCCGCCCGTTGCCAAGCGCCCTGAGGTCAGCTAACCCAACCAGAGAGAGATCATCTATCAGTTCCATGAAAAATAAGTTTGAAAAAACTCTTTTCCTTATGCCCCTTTCATCAGGCAACACTTCCAAAAATACAATGTACTTTACCTGGTCATTCGTCTCATACAGTAACGACGGCTTTTCAACTTTGGTCAGTAGCACGTGCCTCGGATTAATGTTTGAAGCTCCAAGAGAGCTTTCAGACAAATCCACTTCGGAATCGCGCGATTCCCCCGTCGCATCCATCAAAGCCTTAAGGTTTACCAATTCTTTTGTACAAGGACGTTTTCCACTTCCAACATTGCTTTTTCCTTTAGAATTTAGTCGCTTTTTTAACTCACGAAACCTAACCTCCATCGGGAGGAAGGCAGTCAGGAAAAACAAGGACCAACTAGTTCAGCGAAAAATGACTTGTTAACGAGAAAATGAATATATTATACTTATACACGTGTATTGCGAATATAGGTGTGGAAAAATTTGCTTTGTTTAAATTTAATAAGTTTGTCAAATAGTTTTCAGTCCGGAAAGTCGAAACGAAGCGTGTATCTCAATTCGGCGCCAAAAACGAAGTCGGATTACAATTGTCAAAACCTGCCGACTACATAGAGATGCGCACGATAGAAGCATTAATCGATAAATTTTTCAGTTATTTGAATTTATAATGACTGCATTTCTTTATTCATTCTGAACGTTTGGATACAATTTTTTGTTTACTTATTCTTTAGAACGTTCCTGATGATATGTTAACATATATTTCAAACGCATTCTTTTTATTCCGGCTGTGAAATGGGATTATCCGGAATGTATAAAGATACGCAGCCAATATGTAGAGAAAAATCATTGCTTGCGAACACGTACAACATACATATCGTCGCTACCTTGTCAAACTATCGAATGTGAAAATCGGTACTTTTCAGGAGAACAAAGAAACTGTTGTAAAAAATATTGCTGTCATTAGGAAAAAGTGTGGGATCCAACACTTTGTTAAAACCAGTATCCTCTGCTTCTAACTGCCGTACCTAAAAAAAAGCGTTGGTAGAGCGTTTTCAGACGCCTAGCGTTAACGCCGAAGTACCATACGTAAACAAAAGCGTCACGCTACGTCAACGGCAGATATAACACCAACAATAAGCAAGGGTTTTTTTGTGTGTACAACGAAAATGACAGTTTCGCCGTTTTCTGCAGCCAACTTCAAAACCTAACGTCCTATCAAAATCAGATTTTCCAACTGCTCAGCGTTGACGCCGCGTTGTTTCGATATGCTTCATACAAATTGTACCTGCATGAGAATTATTTGATAGCCAGGCAAAACTGACGCTTTTATTTAAGTAAAAGCTTTAAATTTGCCAAGGTTCATACCCAACAAGCATTTCAGTAAACGTTTTTAAAAATAACTTAAATTAAGTTTGCTATAATAAGCGTTAAATAAGCATTTTTAATATTAAGCTTATTAAAAGTTTTTTTAAATAAACCTTTAATAAGTTTTGAGTGCGAATGTTTATAAATAACTTAAACTTATAAATGAAATGTAAATGCCAACGACATGAAGTAGTAAATATAAAATTTTTTCAATCGTAAGTGACGTGTTTACGTTTTTTAAAATATATTATTAAAAGAAAAAATTAAATAAAACCGATGTGGTAAAAAAAAATCCAATCCAGGACCCGCTGCGCTAATCGGTGGAGCATTCGAGTCTTCAAATGATGAGTTCCCCTTATCCTTTCTTAGTTTAACATTCAATTAAAAATGTATTAAATTTTTTTCAGAAAAGTTCATCAATGAGAATGGCGGCGATGAAGCGGAATATATAGCTGCATCGATGTCGCTTTTCCAATTTGCCAATAACCGCAAGTAATTGAAAGCACGCAACAAGATGTAATCATTAACTATTTTATGCTTGATTTGTATGTGTTATTGTGAATTTGTATGCTAAAATGTCTATTCCCTATTTATATTTTCGCGACTGTAGATGAGTCCGCCGAAAATTCGCATTTCGTTTAGTTTCTAGATGTTAAGCAATCTATGTATGAGTTTTTAATGAAATATCTTTAAATAAAGGGTTATAAAAATGTTTATAAAAAGCTTTCTTTTGAAAATTTTTAGTAAGTTTATATTGATACGCTTATAAAAAACTTTTTTGAACCTTTATTATAAGTTTACACTTTTACGCTTATACAAAGCTCTCTTTTGAACATTTATTACAAGTTTATATTTCTACGCTTATAACCAATGTTCCTTTTCGATTATATTACGCTTACTTTCAAGCGTTTTATAAACAAAAAATCAATGTTTTGTAAGCTTAATGTTTATAATTGAAAACTTAAAAAAAACTTTTTTTAAGTTTATTTTGCTTGTTGGGTAAGTTTCTGGCGTTCACACCACTCATAAACAAAAACAAATACGTGTAATTTTTAAAGAACTAAAACGAATTGTGTGTGTCTAATGTGTTTCTTGGTGTTAGGCTTTTGCGCTTTTCATATATTTGTGTTGGCGCAGCGTAGTGTTACCTATATCTGAAACTTGGTATTTGCACATATCAGACACTGCACTACCAGCGCCAATATACTGCCTTGTCGACTGCGTTCAATTTTTGACATGCGCGACATGCCGCCGTCAATTAGAACAAATTTGTCGCCGGAATTCTCTATAGCTGTCACCAGAAAAATAAACAAAAACGAACTCAAGTCTGATTTCATTCAATTAAGCTAGTTTTTTTGGGTTTCGTCGGATTCATTTTCGGACATGGAGCCTTTGCAGATTAATAGTGGTGAGGATTTTGTCAAGGTCAACATATCCAATTCTAAAAATAATGGCATCGCATTGGACCTGAAATTTGCTAAAAGCCTTTCGGTGGGACAACTGAAGGTATGTTTTGTAGCAATTTAGATTTTGCTTACACCCACATAATTGCTGTGAATCATTTGTTAAAAATTTCTCTTCCGAAAAGTGCAAATTGGAAATCATCACAGGCGGCAATGCAGCTACTATGCAACTGGAGTTGTATAATGGTGAACGGTTGGTCACAAAACTGCATGACGACGCCACCTTGCTGGGCGCATTGCCAATAGAAACGGGTATGCGCATACATGTAATTGATAACTTCAACTGGATAACAGATGTGGAGAAATTCGAATTGACCAATGAACAATACGAAACCAAACCGGATACAGTGCGAAATTTTCTTAAGAAGAATCGCATGGGCAAGTATAATGAGGAAGAAGCGCGTCAGCAGGAGGAAAAATTGCAACGACAGAAACAGCTGGACCAAGAACGCGCCGACTTGTGTACCATTGGGGCGCGATGTCAGGTAGAGTGCTAATGCACTGAATAATAAATTTCATTTAACTGATTCCTTTTAAAATGTCCAGGTAACAGTGCCAGGTAATCCATTGAGAAGAGGCACAATAAGATACAAGGGACCAATCGATGGCAAGAAAGGCATATTTATTGGCGTGGAGTACGATGAGCCACTAGGCAAAAATAATGGAAGGTATGTACAAACATACGTTCATGTACTTGACAATTCGAAATTTTATTTTTTATATAACTTGTACTTATTTGCAGTATTGAGGGTAAGAGTTACTTTAGTTGCGCACCAAACTATGGTGGTTTTGTGCTGCCAAATGCTGTAGAGGTGGGCGATTTCCCCCCAGAAGATGCGGGTCTCGATGATGATGAGATCTAAGCCGGGCGCACTTAAACTGTTGCCGGTCAGATGTATTTCTTCACTGTTCAGTTTGTATTAAGTCTATTATTTAAAATAAAAAATGTGAAATTAGTTTAGCTATTTTTATTGCATACTTTGAATTTGCAATAATATGAGATTTAAAATAACTCAAGGAAAGAGCATACAAAACATGCATACTTATATTTAGCATGTGGGTACATTTTAAAATAATTTTGAATAATTTAAATTATTTTCGGCGTATATGGCGTGATGAAATAAAATTACGAAACAAATTAAAACCCAAACCAGAAAAATCACCTACAACACACCTTAATCGCCGAACCGTAATACCGTGGCGCCCTTTTAAATACGGGCACAGCTCGCGCACTCCCACTTTGTTTTTTTTTTTGTTTTTTTTTTATATGGTACATTTCGTGCTGTCATTCGCGTCATGACTAAGCGCCGGCAAGGTGCGAGTGGGACGCGCTGGGCCACTTCATCGCACCCTACCAACGACAAAGCGAAATGTGCGATAAAGCTGTAATAACAGCAAGTTGCTGAAAGCATGTACACCAACCGGCTGCGTTGGTTTTCATGCTTCAGTCCATTCATAAACGCGGTAAGGTGCACAACCATTATATGGCTAATATCGCTTAGCAATTAGTAGCGCGGTTAAGTCTTGCCGGGCGCACAAACAATCAACAATCGAACACAGTATATGGTTTATTTACTTAGCTCTTTTTTGTTTATAGCAACTGTTGTTGTATTTTTAATTAGTTTTGTTAACACAAAAAAAGAGCAATAAGCTGCCAAGTCAATACTGATAAGTAAATAAATGATATGCAATCAAGTGCAATTGACGGAAGTAAAAAAAGTTTGCGAGAATTTGTTGCCATCAAAAAAAGCTGCGTTGAACAAAGGGCGCCAGTGTGTGCAATAAAAATACAATACACAAAATCTTGTTTTCTAAATGAAATCGAATTCAAATAGCATTGTAAATTTACTTGTACTAAATTGCAAACATACATATGTATGTGTGTCTGTATGTGAAGTTAAATGTGGCGCTGTTGTTTTAGTTTTTTGTTTTATTTGACTGCAAAACAAGTGTGAATTTTATTTTAGTGCGAGAAATTTGTGTACAATACAATATTTGTTGCTTGCTTTGGATAATGTCTGTATGAATGTACTGGTATTTAGTACATCGTATGCATCTACAAACTTACATACATACGTACATATGCATGAAAATTTGACATGCTGCGAATTGAAATAATGCAATGCAGTTACGTCTGGCAGACTTTCCCAAAACTATTTATAAATCAAACGACTGTTTATATTTTCTGAATCATAAAAGCGGGCTATATGAAGATTTTGGAAACAGATAAATTAAGTAAAGAAAATAAACAAACATGCAAATAGCGCGTATATCACTAAATGTAATTTGCTAGTTTCGGGACATTGGTGGCAAGAAAATATTGCAAAAAATACTTATTAAATCTAAAAATACATATGTATGTACTTAAAAAAAATTGAAAAACTAAGTTTTAGGGTAACCATAATACAAATGTAAATAAAATATCAAAAGTGAAAATTTTATTTAAAAGCAGCATTAGTTTAAAATAACATTAGTTAAAAAGTAAAAACTAACAAAAAAAAACCCGTCGCTTCACATAAAACGATCGAAAGTGCTAAAAAATGAAAAGCAACTCACTCATCCTAGCTATATTTATTACAACTCTTTGCCTGCAATACAGCCCTGGTAAGTATGGAATTATCTGATATTTTCGATTTGCGATAACACCTGCTGAATAATATTTGCAGTGCTATTGAATATTACTTTTACTAAGTGCTTAATGCAGCTGTATTTAAAAAATTGGATAGCAAATACTAAAATATACTGAAATTGGAACATTGTATTTGTGTATTTACTTTGCTAGCCGATGCCCATTAAAAAAAAAAAATATAAAAATATCTACCTCTAATCTCAAAATCGCTTTTCATGAAATTTCTGTAACTCAAAGTACATATTATCAGTTCAAATGTGGGCTTATAATATAACCTTTTAAGTGAAAAAAAAAAAATATATATAGTGAAACGATTTTCAAAAAAAGACCAAAAAACCTCTCGAGTTGCCCAATTCATTTACTCTGCATAGGTTGCTATTCATTTCAGAGCCAGTAAAAACCTCCTAAACTTTTTCATTTCATTGTGAACGTACTACCTTTTTCGATCACTAACAAAACCAAAATTATTTTTTTAACGTAAAAAAACTTGTAGTTAATTTTTAGATGCAAAAAAAAACTACCCAAACCACGATTTTTCTTAACCAAACGCCAAATGCCACTAATCTCATAAGTTCTGTAACTATTCAACTATTTATATAAATCGATGGCCTGCGCCTTGTTTTCGAAGTGGACCGTTACCCCCTTTCCAAAATTATTTCTATAAATCGATGACCAGCGCTTTGTTTGCGAGACCGAAACGATTATCTGGAGTACTCTGTTATTTTCTATTCCACTTTCATTTTGCTATTCCATTTTCGTTTAAGTTATGGCTCAACAAATTAAACATCGAAATAACAGCCATTCTGCTGCGTAGAATAGCTTTTACTTTGGTACGACACCGTCGAAACAGTTGTGCTTAACCACATCGCTTAATGGACCCATTCGACATTCGAGATAAAACCAGCAAACCAAGGAAAATTAAAAGCGGGTTGCTGTTGTTGTTGTTGTTGTAACAGTATACAAACTCCCCTAAGAGGTTTTGGGAAGTGATGCTGGAGTGACAGTCCTTTCCGCGCTTCTGTTTAATTACGATATCTCAAAGCTCCCTCAGCCACCACAGAGGGTATCCATTATTTCTTATGGAATTGATGACTTGTGCTCGAAAGTAAACGGCTATCTCTCCGAACTTTCCCTCTTCTTCCCTGCAAGGAGGCAAACCCCCCTTCCCCTCGAAATCCTCGGCAACCATTTTCCCCATCTGGACGAAAGGCGTCAGACCACAGCTGGAAACTCAGGTCGCTGACGAACAAATCCCGACCGTGAATAACCCGAAAATCCTCGGAATAACCTTCAACAGTCTGCCCTCTTTCTCGGCGCATATAACCGCAACTGTCGAGTACAGAGCCGGAACAAGGTCCTCAAGTCTAGCAGCACCTAGGGCAAAGACAAAGAAACGTTGTTGGCAACATACAAGGTCAGTCGGTTCGAAACTATGCAGCGCCTGCCCAAACACGACACTGCGGACCGCCACGAGATGCCTTCTGCCGTCGCCATAGCACCATCTACATGACGAGGCCCAAATGCTTCCCGTTACGGAGCATAACACAATGCTATGTAAGCAGTTCCTAGTAGGGTGCCACAGTCGTGGGCTCCCCAACAGACACCTGCTTGCTGCAGAGCCCTCACCTAGGCTCTTCAGAAGGCATCTATACAAATTTATAAATTTTAAGTTATGTAGATATACAAAAGAAATCCGCCGGCTTAAATCTTTTAAGTAAAGGAAACAATTTGGATACAACAAAATTAAATTGTGCAAAAATTGAAAGATTTGAAAGGTTTAAAAATTTATTTTTTATTTATTATTTGTTAAATTTATCTTAACTCGTCTCATGGTCACGAAAATGAGGTAGATAAGATTTATAAAGCTTATATAAGCACCATTATCAATTCGGCTTGGTTATCTCGTAATTATTAATTTTTTTTTTTGCGTTGGTGATGAGCAATATTTTTACAATTAATTCGCCCATTTTTCGCAGCCTAAAATTAAGTTGTGATGTCAGCAGAATAGCAGATAGAAAAATAGTTTACTACTTGCCAAGCATTGCTGACTTGATAATTTTTTAAAATAAACTAACTAATTTTATAAAAAAAATATATATGTAAGTATAATTTTCAAGCACGTTTATGACAGAGTTGTGTAGTTAATAGCAGTTCAGTTCAATCAAGAGAGAAAATAATTTTCATAATCGTATGCTTACATTTTTCACATCTGGAATGTGGAATTACGTGATTTTGCTGTTGAGATATACAATTTATTATTGTCAGCTTTGGTGCAGTTAAAATACTCACAATTGTATATACAATATGTATGTACATTAGGCTGGGTAGATTTTCATTTTAATAAATCTATAAATAAATTCTAATAAAAAGTATAGAAGAAACCATAGGTTGGAAATGAGTTTCGAGCCTGGCCAATTTTTAAATGAAAAAATTACATTTTCACGATAAAAGTAAAAAGTAACGATTTTTTTAACACAAAAAAAACTCGAAAAGAAGACATCTAGGACTTCACCGTTAATTTTTGCCATTTTTTGCTGTCGGTTTCTCTTGCATACAAAGACGATTTTTTATTATTTATTTTTTTTTTTTCAACAAAAAAATGCCAAATATCGACGGTAAGTCTTAGCTACTAGTACTTTATTTTAATAAAATTGAATGAACCACGAAACTGTATATTCAAAATCTTTCTAAAAAATCCATTTAAAAAGCTTTACATTTTTACTATAATTAAATGACAACAAAATAGATTGTTAGAACTTGTCAATATGTGGTGCGTTTATAATTTTGACACAGATTTTGGATTGGTAAATATGGTAAATCAATTAAATTGTTATAAACTAAAATATAGGCATATTGTATCCATTAGTTATAATAAAAAGGTGAACACTTTGTAAAACCGGCATAGAACGAAAAAAATAAAATCTTGATAAAAAGTAAATTTTTCTTTTAAAAATGCGCAGGCAAGAAACTCACTTCCGACCAATAGTTTCTTTTACATTTTCTCTTAGAATTTTCTATAGAAACAGGAAATACTATGCGATGCGTCGAAAAATTTTCGTCCGAACAATTTGACCCAGCCTGATGTATGTACATACATATGTATATGTATAGAAATGTTCATATCACATACTCGTACATACCTAGTATATGCGCACGCATGTGCACAATTTTTTGTGAATACTTATGATTCGTTGCTACAACAAATACCTTAGTTTGATATGATAAGATAAGATAGCAATATTTTGCCCACAGGCAACCGAAAGTACGCGTATGTATATATAAAGCCCTAAAATTCATTATTTTAGACTTTACCACCTTACAAGCAAAAAAAAGCTTGCCGTACATCCAATGCTGTGCTCCAAAAATATTTTTTTTAATACAACTTCGATTTTTTATTTTTGTTTTGGCGGAACCTAGACATTCGGCAATATTGTTTTTTTTTTTTTTAATAGGTCTAGAATAATTGAAATACTTCCTTAGCAAATGTTTCAATGGTTTTTGGTGAGCTTTAATTTACTGAAATTAGGGTGGTACGTTATGGCGATAAGAAGCCAATGAATTTCGAGACAAGAATTTTTTATTTTTGTTTTGGCGGAACCTAGGAATTTGACAATCATTTTTTTTTTAATAGTTCTACTAGAATAATTGCAATACTTCCTTGGCAAACGTTTATTGAGTTTTGATGAGTTTCAATTTACTGACATTAGGGTGGTACGTTAGGATGATAAGAACTGAGATCTGATGGGTAAGTTCAAGAACGTGGTACTTGAGGTAAATAACCTTTGGAACAAAAAACATTCATCCCTATCGCCAATTTCATGTGAATAAATCTTTCCCATAATTTTACATATCTACAAAACGGAAATATATTGGGAAATTATGTTTTTGTGTTACTTTATAATTCTTGGGAATATTTGTTCACGTGAAATTCGCGATAGGGCCGATTGTCCTCTCGAGATTAGAACATCGATATGTACATACATTAGAGTGGTTCAAATTTTTTGTTTGTTTGGAAATTCATTCAAACTTTTCAATCAGAATTTTAAGCAAAATTTTGGTATACTAAAGTGCCAATTTGAAGTAGTTAGGGCTTACTGTTGATTTTTAGCAATTCGTTTTTTTTTTTTTTGAAGATGTTGCTAATTCTCTTTATATGAAAAAAATTGGCGAACATACTTTCTATGGAAAAAATGCGCGCAGTACATCAACACTCCAGCTTGGATTATTAAGAAATATGACTGGAAGTTGCAATATCAGGCTTCCCTTTTAGTACGTGGAGGCACACTGTGATTTTGTACCCTGACACCATTTAAGGCCCCTCGCGACGGTAATGCGACGAACGCTAAGGAGGTTCTTCAGCGAAGATTTTATGATGTAAAATGTTTAACCTGTTTAAGATATTGGAGAGCCCAAGATGCATCCGCAACCGTTGTTTTAGTGGAAGATCATTGGTTTCTTGGGAACGTTTTCCAGTGGTTAATTCGAGCGGAGTATCAACAAAAGTCGGGGAAATCTTAAAACGGCAACTATCTGCAACAAAGCTGCATAATGCAGTAGGATAAGTCGAAAATTATTACGAGCAGGTCAACAAAATTTTGCTTACATTGAAATAACATAATTGTCACAGACTGATTTGCTTGCTCACCTCATGCTAGTCCCATCGAGAATCTGTGGGGATGGATGGTGCAAAAAATTTATGAAAATTTTGCCATTGAAGCCCATTATAGTGTAAAATTTGGATTTAAAAACTCCAGAAATGCATTTAGTTCTTTTTTTTTTTTTTAAGTAGGCTTGTGAGCATAAAATGGCAAAACAATATTTCTAAAAAGATCCTAAAAATTTGTAGAGAAAAAAATACCTACAGAAATGAAATAAAGTGAAGTTTTCGTTTAAAAAAATCAGCGAACCAAAACGGCAAAAAATTCTAAAAAATCAACAGAAAACTTCAGCGATTTGAAATTTACACTCGAAAAATTTCCAACAATTCTAGATAATAAGTCTGAAATTCTAATGATTTTTTTTTTAAGTTTATTAATTTTTGTGAACTTTGCGCAAGCTTTTTAACTTTTATTTATGTGGTTGCTGTTATAAATCGAACTATAATTTAATCGAAAATGATTAAAAATAAATAAATAAACATAAGTGGCAAGCAACACCATTCTGAATTTCAGTGCTATTATTTTGACCGCAACTGTATGTATAAAGCTATGTATGCGCACAAGTTCATTTCTCCATTTAGTAAATATACGATAATACGATAATAAAATATCGCATGCTTGAATTTCATGACATAGACTGCTAAAAATAGTAGAGCCATTGCAGAAAACAAAATGGGAAAATGCCAACATAAAAAAAAAATAATAAATAAACCGAATATTTTGTAAAACAAATTCATTGAAACATGTGCAGAATTCCCTTTGCGCACATAAACGATACAAAATTTACAATTACCAAGGGACAGACAGTGAAATATTTGTGCTGCAGCGGTTGATTGGACGAACTCCAAACGATCAATCTGTCGATGCGCGGGAGCGACAAAGTGATTTGTTTACAAATAATACACCCACAAATGTGCAAAGAAATGTACAACATTGGCACAATTGGATTAATAAAAAAACACATGGTGTCCTTTTATCATCAACATGTGATTTTTAAAACTAAACAAATACATTAAGACATAAAAAGTAATAATAAAAAACATCAGTCGCAAATTAATGAGATCATCAAAATATGTTCACTGATTTTCGAGACTATCGCTACGACTCATTACTTACTTATTTACTAGTCTTTAATTTACACCTACATATTAGGCGTGAATTATTGATTTACTATATTATAAATAATCGATATATGGGCTTACGAGCCATTATTGGATTTACTATGGGCAATTTCACAAAATATTCTATTAGAGTAGGTTGTAACACAAATTCATTAACATAAATACAACATACGAGCGCCAATGAATGAAAATTAAATGGCTTAGCAAAGTAGAGCAATGTGTTGTAGAAACGAAGCTCACGCACTTCCACTCGACCAAGACGAAGCGCGAACTACAATAATACGGCTTAAAAACAACAATACCCTTGGAGGCGGCAGCTGTTAGCAACATTTGGTCTAATGAATACGCGCACGAGGATTGGAATTTGCTCAATCCACAAGGTAGACCCTGCTACATAGTTGCGGTTCTATTGATTATTTCCGTGCGAAACACTGAAGTTTGGGATTCCTTCATAACTAACACGGCCGTGTAGAGTGCTGTTGCGCACAACTTTACCTCCATCTAAATTAAGAAAGACCTCTCCCCGCCGTTGGAGACCAAACGAAGTTTTAGACAAGCAGTTGCGTTTATGGGCGGGCGTGAGCAATCGCGGGTCCCATTATTTTCTCATATCCAAATATTTATGTATGTATGTGTCTAATATGTAATGTATCTCCTCAATAGAGAATCCTATTGCCTCCACCAACGTATGTGTCCAATATCATTCATTCCAAGGATTTTATCGACATTTTCTAGTGCGCCTTCTTTAAGGTAACCCCTAAAATGACTTCAGTAGTCTAGAAAAAAGAAGTCTGATGAGGAGATGGGTGATCTCCGAAATAGCTGCTATAAAAATATGTATTATAGTCTAGCACGGCAATGGAGCACCAATAACATTTTTTATCAACCTTCAAATATGTCAATTGAAATGGCGGTTTTTCGTCACAGAAACAGGGCCTTAGGCTTAAAACCCGACGGGAAATTACACTTATTTTTATGAATAAATATTACTTTGCCAGAAACAGAGAATGTTGGGGGGAACAAATTTTGTAGAAACTGAAGGAATTAAAAAAAAAAATTGCTACTGGAAACTTAATACGGACCTCGTTGACCTATTTTTATGGCATAAGGCTTTATCCATATTAGCTTAAAAGCTCATAAAGAAATCCATTGCTTATGCTCTATGATTCAGTATAGCGCAGGTCGTTAAGAAGTGTTGACGTGTGGGAGCCAGGAGAACGCTAAAAAAGCGCCGCGAATTTAAGTCTTGAAGCTACTCTAAGTATTTCCTCACCACGGTATATGCACATACGTTTTTCGGAAATTTTCCAGTTATTTATTAATCGGTCCACGTTCTGAAAGGCCAACTAGACTCAGAAATGAGTTTCTAACATTCAAATAACACTTCAATTTCGGCGATTTGTCAAACATCACTTATTTTGCACATTTTCCTAGCTCTCACAGACTATGCAGGTGATTGAACTAAGTGCTAATTGAATGAATAATTCATGCCATTTACTTTTTCACAAATCACTTAACTTGCGCAGAAAAAAGTGTAAATGGAAATCTTAAATACTGTTATTTATTATTTTATTTTTATTTCAGCAGCGTCTGCTGAGGCTGCGGCGACAACCGACGGCGATACCGATTACGCAAGAGATGACTACTACTACGAAGATGATGCGGACGCGGATGAAAATGACGACGGCGGCGGCGAGGAAGGTGACGATTACGAAGATGAGGTGACAGACGGGGAGGCTGCAGATATGAAACCAGCAGAGCTGAGAGCACAACAACCCTACTTTGTAGAACCGGAAGTGGAAATCTACACACAACCAGCCCAAAGCTTGCTGATCGATTGTGCGGTACAGAATATACAAGGTAAGTGGAACTGGGAGCTGACATCCTCATAAGAGTCCCTAATACTAACTGCTAAACTATTTACTATTTACTTCGAACAGCTAACAATGTGATTATGTGGTACAAAGATAAAATTGTAATCGCGACAGGACAATTCGTTATGTACCCCAATGTGGATGTGCTGAAGAATAACTCGCTGATCATTAAGAATGTCACAGTTAAGGATGCAGGCGATTACTATTGCGAAGTATTGCCCGAAAGGGTGCGCATGCATGCGCTGTTGGAGGTCGACGAAAGTTTGATGATATTCTGCGATGGACAAGAAGTGACTAACCGCAGCTTGGTATTTCGTCAAGGCGAGCCACATCATTGCGAATGCAAGTACTATTCACTGGAAAATGTGCAAATCAAGTGGTTTATAGATGTAAGTGCAATATTAGCATATACATACATACATACATACACATAAGTACTCGTACAATTTTCAAGCTCACTTCTTTGTTTATTATTACTCACACGAAAAGGGCAAGCGCGCCGAAACCGTGGTGGAGCGCGTCTTGGGCGAACAACTCTACATTGACAATGTGGACACCATACATGGCGGCATCTATCAGTGTTTAGCCGATGATCGTTCGCAAGAGCCACCGCATGCCATGATCATTGTTGATGTTGTTTATGCGCCCAAAGTTTCCACTTATCGGCATTATGTCAATGCGGAGCAAGGTGGCGATGCTGAATTGTATTGTGATTATGCTGCAAATCCAGCTGCTGAAGCGAAGTGGCTGCGAAATGATAAAACGCTGGAGAAGTCAAGAAAATACGCCTTCAATCAGGTGACGCATAAAGGACGCAATCGCTCGATCTTAACGGTGATGAATGTGCGCACCAATGATCTGGGCGAGTATACGTGTCGAGTGCAGGTATGAAAGATGTGAAGTAAATTAAATGTGGATGTGGCAATTATTTTAATTAAAAAAAAAATTAAATAAAAAATTATAGAACACAATTGGATACGATGAGACAAAAGTGCATATCCTTTATGAACCAGAGCATCCACAGCTAGAGGATATGGAGATCAATGGTAGAACAGCAGTGATACACTGGTTAGTGCGTAGCATACAACCGCTTTCTGAGGCGATATTGGATTACAAGCTAGCGGGTGTAAGTACTGAGAAACGGTTAATGATATTATAATAAACTTGCGGAAAGAAAGGGAGGTATGACCCCAATAGTCTAATAACCAATTTCACAAAAACAATTTAAGTGCAATTTTTTTTCTTTTTATTTGAATTCAGGCCTCTTGTAAGTGTGAAAATTTCTGCCTAAAATATTGTTTAGTTTATGCTCTTCCACTCCTTTTCTGAATCATGTCTTCATACGTCAGCGATTTTGTTTGCCTTCCGCTGATATCACGACTACAGAAGCTTCAGCAACATGCCCTAACACTGTTGGGGGAATTTTTATGCTATTACAACAACAACAACAACAACAACGGTAGCACTTAATGAGCCATGAAAAACTATAGGACAACTAAAAAATTCACAATATTTTTTTTTTATAAATCCATCACAGTTCTTGCGTTCCGAGACATGAACGATTTTCGCGACACTATACCACCAAAGTATTGAACTTAGAGGTGAAGATCACCCCTATGGAATTTATAAAAATTTCGCTTAATATGGCTGTATTAACATACCTGAAATTGGTTGCTTTAGTAAACCTTTTTTTTTTGATATCAGCTGGCACCGCTTTGTAAGCTTTGGATAGCTTTCATAAAATTTTTGGACGCTTTCTGGAACTAATTGCTATGAACTTTTGATTGCTTCATATCACACTTCTGAACTGCTCTCAATTTGTTGTCGTGACTCAACTGAACAATTCGGTGTTCGGTGCCGAAAATATATCTAGAAAAGCAGATATATGTAAAATATAATTAATTATGCAAGTAAAGAACGTTAATAAAAACAGGAAAGAATAACACAAAAATTGTGCTGCAAGCTGTCTACAAATCTATTGCTTTATTGCAGTTCTCAAATGGTTTGTGAAACAAAAGTTTCATCTTCCTAATTAAACTAAACAAGTACCTGCGCGCTACGGTATCTATGATTCCTTGCTTAAACGATTACTCGCCTGTTTAATTAAAAACTCGGCCAACAAATTTATTGCTAAATTTAGAGAGCACCGGTTAATTGGTTACTTTGGATAATTAAGCAAAAAAAACTTCGATGTCTTATGCCCAGTTTAGCGGGGGATGCTGTTCTTGTCAATAAGTGTTATGTTTAGAAAAAACCTCCGATTCATTGGCTTTAGGAAACTAGTAGCTTATTTGGTTGGCGATTTTCCTTGGAATTCCAGGGGAAAAGTGTCACTTGCAATTTTCATCACATATCGTCGCCTGGGTAAAAGATTGTCGTATGTTACGCACGTACGTATGACGCTTACGACAATCTTTTACCCAGGCGACGATATGTATTGAGGAAGATAGATACCCAACTGCTATCCGCCATCAAAGAACCCAGACCCAACTAACCTATTAATTTAATTGATTTACAAATTTTAATTTTTGCAATATTAAATATTAAGTATAATTTTCTTAAACGCTGTCGCCTACAGGTAGTCTCATATATACTTCTACATACATATATACAACATATTTCTATATCTAACCGCGCACATTTTTCTCGATTATGTAAATGCACTTGAAGCATCTAACGGGTGATTTTTTTGAGGTTAGGATTTTCATGCATTAGTATTTGACAGATCACGTGGGATTTCAGACATGGTGTCAAAGAGAAAGATGCTCAGTATGCTTTGACATTTCATCATGAATAGACTTACTAACGAGCAACGCTTGCAAATCATTGAATTTTATTACCAAAATCAGTGTTCGGTTCGCTTTACGTCCGATTTATGGTCTACATAATCGACCAAGTGAGCAAACAATTAATGCGATTGTGACCAAGTTTCGCACTCAGTTTACTTTATTGGACATTAAACCAACCACACGAATGCGTACAGTGCGTACAGAAGAGAATATTGCGTCTGTTTCTGAGAGTGTTGCTGAAGACCGTGAAATGTCGATTCGTCGCCGTTCGCAGCAATTGGGTTTGCGAAACACATTTCGAACCGAACACTGATTTTGGTAATAAAATTCAATGATTTGCAAGCGTTGCTCGTTAGTAAGTCTATTCATGATGAAATGTCAAAGCATACTGAGCATCTTTCTCTTTGACACCATGTCTGAAATCCCACGTGATCTGTCAAATACTAATGCATGAAAATCCTAACCTCAAAAAAATCACCCGTTACCACCAACCCAACTATTCAACCATTTACTTGATTGCGCCACTTCCGAGTCGCGCTGTGCGATATCTACTTATTCGTAATCGCCAGCTGAGATATTTGAGGAAGACTTAAACTTTATCGCTATTTACATATTTACGCAACTACAATGTGGTTGGATCGTTTTTTTTTATAACTGCATTTTTATACATAGTACATATATTTTCATTCTACTACATACTACATATAGTCATACACATGGAGCAAGGTATCTGTGGTGCATACACACCGTCATGCGGATAGTAGCATTTGGAAGGTGACTCATGAAATGGAACTCACTCCGGGAAGCTGGCACGTGCGTATGAGAGCGAAAAATACAATTGGTTGGTCGGCATTTTCCGCACAACATGATTTCGTAATCAAAGATGATGATGAGAATGATGGTGATATTGTTGATGCAGGTGGGTACGCATATATAGTGCTTATCACAATAATACGACAACCACACATTGCCAAGCTTCGCTATTAATTTTTTATTATTTAATTCAAATTTTTTACAAAAATATAGCTAATTATATAACAAAAAACATATAAATCCAAGATTTCAACTTTTTACAAAATTTCAAAAACGAGTAATTTTTAGCAAAAAAAACGACTTTAATTCTCATATGAAATAAAAATATATTTATATTGGACTGCATCACCAAAAAAAGTTGCGGTTTTTCCGACGGGATTACAAAATTTATTATATTTTATTAAGACGTCCACCAAAATATTTCGGAAAAATATTAAGATTTAAGTGAGCTGGACCGATTTGAAAATACCTCCCAAAATGTAGTTTTTTATGAATAAAAATAGTTTCTTAAAGAACTTTTTGAAAAAAGTCCCCTCAGATGACAAAACAGATTAAGCTTAAAAAATCTGCACAAAAATATTTAAAAATCTTTTAAACGGAGTCGTAAGAATGAGATTTCTGATACAGTTTTTTACTTTTTTCAAAGATTAATTCTGATTTAGACTTATTGGATCTCAGTTGAAAGGTATTTTCACACTGTTTTTATTTCTGTCCAAAAAAAAGTCATTCGTGTCCCAATATCTTTTTTTAAATACCAAAACATCTTAATTCAACTCTGAATGACGTTCCTTAATCCTACCTTTCACTTTCATCCTTTGAATGAGTTTATTAGCAAAGAAATAAAAAGGTAGAGAAAATACCTTTCTAATGACACCTCCTAAGTCTAAGAGTTTAGGTTCAGTTATTCAAGTTTTTAAAAAAAAAGTTAAAAAACAGCATCAAAAATCTCATCATTACGATTCCGTTCAAAATTTTTATTTTTTTTTTAATATTTTTCTGCAAATTTTTTAAGCTTAAGCCGTTTTGTCATTTGAGGGGATTTTTTTTTTTAAATCTTTAAGAAACTATTTTTATTCATAAAAAACTCCATTTTTGGAGGTATTTTCAAATCGGTCCAGCTCACTTAAATCTTAATATTTTTCCGAAATATTTTGGTGGACGTCTTAAAATATAATAGATTTTATAATTCCAATGGAAAAATAGTAGCGATTTTTTTTGTATGGGGAGTGATGCAGTCTAATATATATGTATATATATCTCATGATCCACTGATCTGATCTTAACCAGATTAGTATATATTAGTAGTATAATAAAGTGCACGATTGAAGTAGCTATAAAATACCGTTGAGTTTTGGCAATTTTATTTATTTTTTCTTATCGCGTTGTGCATTTTTCTCCATTAAAAAAAAACGTTGAACATACTGGGTATTTGTTAAATGTTTTTTAACCCTTAACTACTGTGCTTAAAAAAGACTCTAAACTACTGATGTTGGTTTGTACGACCACACAAATTTTATTGTTAAGTAATATAGTATATATGTAGATCGTTTTACTAAAAATTGTTTTTAATGAAATTATTACCCTTTTGACTTTACATAAAAATAAAAGCTTCCAACTTTTTTTTTTGAATTCACCCAAATTTATTTTAAATTGTATTATCAATATTTTCACACCATATATTAAGAAAAAAAAAAAAAACAAAGTAGCAAAAAATTGATTCCTTTATTTAAAACGAGATATACTGTTTCAAAATAAAAATAAAAAATAAATTAAATAAAATATCTGGCAAATTCCACAATGTCTAGAAACTAGTAAGGCATTTTTCTTGTCTTTTCCTACGCATACCTTGTAAAATCAAGAAATAAATATGTTAAAAATTAACTATAAATTTTCTTTGAAGTTATAGAAATTATTACAAATATAAGTACTGATATGGTTTGATAGGAGAAACAATCGAAAAACAGTTATGTACGTCAATGCTGATGTTGGACTCGCAAGTAATTAAAATGCGATTCCTACCGCACTTGTCACCGCACACGTTTGCTCGCTACCGGAATTAACTCATTGCTGACTCGGTAAAAGCTATTCGTAATATGTGACCTGGTTTACGGAAAGGGGGCTTAGGTGTCAAAAAATCAATTTTCACTTTTTGGTTGATTCGGATGGAAGATGAGATGCTTTTCACTTTTAACAGCTTTTTCACAGAAAACTAGCTTTCGCACGTAAGCTCCCTTTTCGTAGACCAGGTCACATATGACATTTTTTGGCGCGTAAGCAAAATCTTTATTTTGATCAAACAATTTTGTCATGGTCTGATAGACCAACAACAGTAGATACTTAAGGGTTAATTTTTGTAAAGCGTTTGAACATAATAGAAATTAAATAATAAAAAAACTAATTACTCAAAACTTGTCCATATGTGGGTGTCGCATAGTTATGATAAGCACTATACATCCATATATGTATCTGCATATCTATGTAAGTAGATATGCTTGTAGCTGATAACAACTATCAGCTACAGCTTCTTCGCATATAACTTTTCACTCTATCAACCTCTCTCTCCCGCAGATGATTTGGATACCACGGATGCGCCGGGTAATATGATAGCGGTGGCAAGTTTTGGTGGCAGCTCAAAGAGTACGAACAGCAGTGGTGTAGTGCGCAGTATTTCACACACAATGATTGCTATCAGTGGCGCTTGCATGCTTTTTATGTTCCAAGTTGGGTGTTAGACTATACAAAAATTTTGTAAATATTTATGTTTATGCGCATACAAAAGTATTTTAATTTACGCTAAATATAAAATATTTATTAATTCAACTACATATGTGAATGTTGTAAAAAGATCCTATATTTATATGTATAAGCGAAACAATGGTGCCAAACATAGAACTATTGAAAGAAATGTATTTGTATAACGAGTCAGAAACATATATTTTAAATAGGCCATAGTAAAATAGAGTTTATTCAAAAAAAAAATACGTGTACATTAGACCGTACCACACCTTACAAGCAAACAACACAAAAAGGTCGCCATACATCCCTGAGTGTAAAGTATTTTTGAAAGGCAATTGCGAAATTTTTGTCGCCAAACGAAGATGTCGCCTTTTTACATTTTTCGACACCTAAAATTTTTCAATATTGATAAGTCACTCAGGTCTAGTGGATAGGCACTAGGACGGAGTACTTTAGGTCAATGAATTTTGGTACACAAAAATTTTCTCTTTGACGAAAAATGTAAAAAGAGAACCCCTACGTTCCGCAAAAAAAAAAATGATTTTTGTTTGTAATTGACTTGCAAAAATACTTTTTAGACTCAAATGTGTACTGCGAACTTTTTTGGTAGGGTGACCCTACTAGGGTCTGATGTACATACATACATACATATTATGTATAAGTGACTGTGCCGTAAAAGAGTGCCAAAATATGTTATAACTTATAAGCATATATGTATATATAAATACAAATTAAAACAACCATTGAAAAGGTCCATAATTAAGTTTCTTACGGGTGTATGCATTAAGCAGGGTCTACAATGTCAGCTTGTAGTTGAAAGCATGATAAAAATATAGTAAGGTAGAACCGCTGAGAGTCACTTTTAAAATTCTTGACGTTTCCAAACAATTTAATTTTTAAATTTACTCACAAACTCACACACACATTTTCATTTTCAATCTCAAGCAACAACAATTTCGAACAATTTCATTTTTTTATTTTCACTTTTATATGATTTTAAAATGTTGGCAAACTTCAAAAAAAAATCATGGCCGACAAATTGAGAGAACGGTTATACCTTGCTATGTTTTTATCATGGTTGAAAGTGCTTTTTTAAATTTTTTTCTATTTCATTTGTACAAGGACTTCTGAAACGAAGACAATTTTAAGAGAAGCGCTCTAGCCTCTCTTAAAGTATTTTTTAGAAGAGCTGGCATCAAAACTTCAAAGTGTTAAGAAGATTCACGAAAAAAACATATCACACATATTCACTACAACAAAAAATTCTGTGCAATTACAAATTGTTATTAGTGTAAGTAGTTTTAGTTGAAAGTTTAGGGACTTAAACAAAGTTCCTAGTATCTATGCAAAAGAATAAATGTTTGTGTACATGTATTAATGTATGTAATTTCGAAAACAACATTTTTTAAACTTCCAACTTGTGGCCAGTACAATAAATTTTCTTAATTTTGTTTAAGTACCTACTGAAATATTGTAGGCAAGAGGGAAGGTCGAAAAGTTTTGAGCCTAAGTACCTTTAAGTGTCATTAATGTCTTGAACTGCGTGTCGCTAATTGCTAATATCCTTGGTAGTATAGAGACCGAATTTCATGTCATTAAAATCATTGCGCATTCAGTAATTGAGCGTAAACATCACCATGTCTGAGTCATCTACAGAGCAGAGCTGTCAACAAATTCCTCAAAAAGAAGAACAAAACGCTGACGGAAATATTTTGAAGAGATGTTTACAGTGTATGGGGAGTCTGGCAGAGACCAAAAGTGCGACAAGTGGTGGTCGAGAAACGGAGAGACAAACTGGCGAAATAAGTCCTGAAGACCGTGCACACTGCGCGAGTTGCAAGGCGCGCTCTGGACGAGACTGGATTTGAAGAAATCAACCACCCACCACACAGTCCAGACCTGGCCCCCCGCGATTTGATGAAAAACCTTCGAGGGCGAAAATTTTCGAGTGAAGTTGGAATGAAGATGGCGGCAGTAGACGAGCACTTTGAAGACAAAGGCGGAGAATATTTTTTTACAGGGTTCAAAGCCCTTTATTATAAATGTAAGAAGTGCATTGAAGTGAAGGGAGATTATACTATAGAAAAATAAAATTTTTATAAATTTTTTCAGTTACTTTAATACCTTATGTGCTATTTGCAGCTCTCAAGAAAAACGCAAAATGCATTTTATTCTATCAAAATTTCTTAAATCTGTTCGCAGCTCTCAAGAACAAAATGCACATGCATATATTTATTTCTTCAAGAAAATTTTGAGCAAAAGCAAAGGTTTTTTCTTTTTTCAAGTAACAGAAACAGCCCTTTAGGCTTACACTTTTTCAGCCTCCCCTCGTATATCCCAAACTTAAATTTCCGTTTCGTGGTAGACGTGTTTTTCTTTTTGTGGCAATTGCAGTCATAAGACAAAATTCGTGAAAGGAACGCAAGGTTATGACGAAGAGTGCATATAATATGTGCATTAGGGTGGTAAAAAGAAGTGAAGTCGGAATTTGAATGTTCTCACCGCCTAGAACTTTTCTATACCGAGAAAAATATGCCCCTGTTTATGTTTTATTTTGAAATCAAAACATATGTATTTAGAGGTCGCTCAAAGCGCTCAATATTTTCCGTGTATTTATATGGGTGGAAAAAACAATTTTTTGTAGAAATGGTATAGAATTTTTGAAAATCAATATTTTTCTATCGAAAAACTCAGGGGACTTCAAATAAAAATACCCAATTGTTTATTCAACCATTTCTTAATAGTAACTATATTTTATGGGACACCAAATTGCACATTAGGGTGCTTTTTTTTTGCGACTATTTTTTTTTCGGTCCCATCGTGAAATTTTGTTGGAAATACCCAAAAAAAAATTCCCTGAAAATTTGAGCCCTTAATATTAATTTTAAGTACTCGGCCAAGGCGTGTGAAGATTTTCCATTTAAAATACACGGGAACTTTGATTTTTTTTTTAAATTTCTATAGCTCAGCGGCATATTCTTTTATTATTTATCACTACTTTTTTAACTAATTACCTTTTTTTTTAAGATGAATATTTTTTATAATTTTACGTGATTTTTGATAAAAATTTAAAACTTCATAAACTTAAAATTGAAATATCTCAAGCAGTATTGAAGATAGCGATTAAGCGCTAATGAGCTTTTTTGTAGGAAATAAAATTTCCTACAAGTTTCTCATTTACATTTTTTCTATAGCTCTTGTCATTTACGAGATAAATGCGAAAAAACGTAAATTTCATGAAAAAATCAGGTTTAGTGGCCCGTACTACCTCTAAAAATTTGTACTCATGACAGCGTAAACAAGCAGTTATAATAGATTTTAAAGGATACATATTTTTTTAAGTAATTATATAGGTGTATGCAAAAGGCAGGGGTATGTATTTATGAATATTTTTGTAATATCTTTTTTTTGTTTAAATCTATTTTTATATATACACTTGTACATGTATGTATTAAAAAATAGCTCAAATAGCTTTTTTAGTTAGACACAATTTTAGCCAGAGTTACGATAAA
Organism: Rhagoletis zephyria; assembly: GCF_001687245.7. Classification (NCBI taxonomy): domain Eukaryota; kingdom Metazoa; phylum Arthropoda; class Insecta; order Diptera; family Tephritidae; genus Rhagoletis; species Rhagoletis zephyria. The sequence continues at coordinate 244,647 of NW_016157319.1, read as the reverse complement.
AAATACTCCTAAAAACTCAAATTAGTGATCTGTAGTGTATGAGTTCCTCCATCGTTTGATGTACATATGTACATATAGATGTTTTTTTTTTAAAAGCATTTGCTAAAAGTTTTGATTTAGTAAAATTTTCTATACTCTCTTCTCTTCTACTGTTTTTATGTAAAATAATGGCACTTTTCGGTTTCACTGCTTTCTATTTCACTTTCACATGCTAATCTACCTACATACATACATATGTACATATATTTGTATATAGTAGTATATACGCCACAAGTATTCCATCAATTCCTCGACTTTCTGAATTAATACTTATTTTCACTTAATGCTAAACCACATACATACATATTTCGTCACCTAGCTCAATTTAGCATTATATTTAGCATTACAACAACAAGTGCAAGTTAATTATGCGACTGCTAGGGATTTGTTGACATTTCACATGGGAAATTTCTATTATAACTGCTGTTTAGGTTTCCAAATTCTCCGGCGGACAATACAAGATCCTTACACAACAACGAGTACATTATCCGACTGTGTATGTAAATAAATACGTTTTTATATACGACGCATACATATGTACATATATGTAATTTTATACTAAATCAACAACTACAGGTTTGAACAAATACGCGTCAACGTGGAGTTTTTGGCTTTTCACTCCTTTTCGCTCAGAATACATTCTTGTTTTTTTTTTTT